>NW_027175920.1:10172544-10195044 GCF_023055335.1 Clinocottus analis | reverse complement strand
AAAGGATTTGGGGGATTATCTGTGCTTGTTCCTTGTGTTGGGCTCAGAGCGGTCCAGACTACAGTGGGTAATTGTGATTGAGAGCTTGGTTTGAAATTGTGGTGAAGATGCAGGACCGTATGTTTTTTTACTGTTGTTTTTTCATGAAAACGTTCTCACAGAATGTGAATATTACAATGTGTATTTGTTAGCGAACAAAGGCTATTGTTATGAGCTTTCGCACCGTGAATAAAAGCATCCAACATAATGTGCATAATGGACATATTCAAAATCTACACTGCACAGTGTGCTGCAACACGGAGGCCTGTGGACATACAGTCTACCGAGGCCCTCAGATTCACTCGGAGCATTTTGCTAAAAGGAAACTCAATAAAATAGTTTGCAGTAGCTCAGGCCACACACTCGATTACCTGAGACCGACTGCAGACGCTGCTCTGGGTCAATAGCACACTGTTCGTCCTGCGCCCGTGCTAATCGACTCAAACCTTTTCATTGTAAAGAGTTGCAACTGTTGCAAATTCATGTCTCTGCCGTTATTAATATTTTTGGGGATTTAACATGTTCTAGCTGTGTGTTGGTCACGCCCCTGGTGTGTAAAGGCCTTTAGATGAGAAGAACAATGCCTCCCTCTGTCTGGAGAGTATCGGTCCTCTCATCTCTCTGAACTCTCCCTACAATGTCAAACTCTTCTTTTAAGCATCAAAGTAGATTTCTTCTTTGGAATACAGATCATTTCTGTCTTCAAAGAAACGCACATTTACAGCGATATTCAGCAATTTGTCCTGTGCTAACACGGTTACAGTGAGGACGTGATGCAGCATTCATTTACTGTTCAACAGTTTTGAGAAAATCTGATGAAATGTAAGGAAATGCAACCTGACTGTCTGCCTGTTCACGGAAGTTGCGTCAATTCACATTTGAAAGTGGTGATAGAAGCTTGTGAGGAGATAAAACCTCAAAGACCGTTCAGGTTTCATGTTAATTTCATCCCGACAGGTGTACAGTTACAGGTATTTTGATGACCCCCGCAGTGTGGCTGACAACTCATCAGGAGGAAAGAACATACAGGGCTGTTTCAGACGTCGTCTGTGTGTGTGTGTGTGTGTGTGTCTGTGTCTGTGTGTGTGTGTGTGTGTGTGTGTGTTCGCACCAGTTGTTTCATATAAATATACTGTACATATCTTTTCTCCATGCTGTCACGGGGGGAGGAGATGGCAAGCTTGGTAATCAAGTTCCTTGCACACACACACACACACACACACACACACACACACACACACACACACACACACACAGACACAGATATAGAGATATAAATTCCGCCCTGCATCCAGATTGTATCATAAATATCACACACACATTCCCACACAGCAGCGATCTGGCGTCCGAGGCTCGGGTTGCTGTGTCCACTCAGACTTTACAGGATGTTTGACCTCCTGGCCGTCGCAGCAGCCTCCAGCCGGCCAAGACGCCTCTACTATTCCAAATATCAAATACCAGCATCAGCAAAAAAAACACCAAAGCTGCTCGCAGTCACAGCCAACCTGATGCCGGTCTGCGTGTGTGTGTGTGTGTGTGCGTGTATCCTGCATCAGGGAGGGGAATTCATCGCATTGTTTTTCTTCTGTTTTGTGTTAATATGGTGTGGATTAGGAGGTTACAGAGGGAGCTGGACTGGAGATGACCCAGAGCAGCGTATTGTATGAAACACTCATCTCTTCCTCCGTCCCTCTGCTCCTCTTAATCCCGTTCTCCGCTTCACTGTTTGGATTATTCATTCCTTCTCTTCTTTCTATTCCTTGTGCTCTGTCTCCTTTCTTCATCATTTTAAAGCACAACAATGGGGAAACAAATCTGTTTCCAAATAATATGTTTGTAACTACAAGGACTTTTATTTTGACAAAGTGTATTAATGGATGCCGTCTGAAGTCAACTGAAATGTGAATGATCAGTTTAAAAGACCTCCCTTGTTCTCTCGTTTCCTGTGTCATTCAGATGAAAAACACAATGATTTGATAATTTTCCTCATCTAGAAAACATGATCACTATATTTAGGGAAAATACACACGTACAATTCTGATTATAATTTTCTAAATGTAAATTAATGAACTGCATATGAAAGATAATATATGCGTTAAGGTTCAAAAATGTTTTAAATACTAGTTCTGTATTATGAGAAAAACACTAAAAAAGTGTCCAAAAAAATGTGGCTGAAAAAACAAAAATACAAAAATATTTATTTTTAAAGAATTAAAAAACTCCCTAAATGTTAAATTTTCTCCAAATGTTTGTGCTCAATACACCAGATACAGTTATTGGGGGAAAAAATAGTTCAGACAATGTATGAATTTATGATATTATTATTATTATAATGAAATTATTATGATAAAGTTCTTATCACTTTGTCTCATTCAATACCAAAAATCAAAACTCTTACATTACAATACGTGTTGCTGATCATTGAACACTGATGTTCAACAGTGAGTTTAAAAAACTCTTTTTTTTAAATGAATTCCTCATATTCATCGCTAGATCGACGAAGCTGCTTCAGTGTTGAGTCACATTCTGAACGTCTACATTTGGTCCACTAAACTGTGGGAAATAACGCAGACTACAGCAACATTTTTTTCTTTCTCCTGTGAAATGGGCCAGAAAGCGAAACAAGTCATAAAATTGGGAGGAAATAGAAAGAACAGTGGAGGTTTGTTGGTGTAATGTAGGAGAACTTGGACATAACTTCCACACGGCCAAGAATCTATGATTTATGTAGCCGACCATCTGTTGCCACAGAAGACGTCACACAATGAGTCAGATCGGCTATACGGAGATCTACAATGTCTCTCTCTCACACACACACACACACACACACACACACACACACACACACACACACACACACACACACACACACACACACTCTGATAGTAAGATGGATTCCGGTGGCGAGGTCGCAGGAGCTCGCATGAACAATGAATGAGGTGAGCGAGAGGACCGCTGATCTCCTTACTCCCACTCTGAGTGACCTGAATATACCCCAACACACACACACACACACAAACAAACACACACACACACACACACACACAAACAAACACACACACACACACACACACACAAACAAACACACACACACACGCACACACACACACACACACACACTATCTACATACACACAAGCTGCATCCCTCTGCAGCTGACAGCCATTCATTCACTTCAGTGACATGCTCAGGCTATATCTAAATGGAGGGCTTTCTCTGGATTGGAACTCCCGCCCTCCCCCCTAACACACACACACACACACACACAATCTCTCTGTCTCTGTCGCCCCCTTCTCTCTCACACACATGCACATGCACGCAAACACGCGCACGCGTACATGCACATGTTTTCAATCCACCGATTTGTACGGTTTCAATGCTCACCGCCTTCTTTTCCACATCCATGTAATAAAACGCGACATAGCTACACACACTTGCACAAATACAAGCATGTAAGCACACACGCACGCACACAAACACAGACACACACACAAACACACACGCACACACACACAGGCTCTGCTAGATCATGTTGTGTAGCATTTAGATTTATCCAGACTGGTGGTTTAGATGTGTTCTCCGTCAGCCTCCACCTGACAAAACTAAAGAAATACACGAAAAAAACTGCCACACCTTGCTCTGACACCTTGACCCTTCACACACACACACACACACACACACACACACACACACACCAATGCGCTTGTGGCATGTTTGGTTCTACGACGTGAAAGCCCCCTCTCTCATTAACCCAGAGGGCACCCCCAGCCTCCCATTGTGCCCCTATCTCCCGCAGCATTCTGGGTAAAGTAGTTTAACAATGTCAACCAGATAAGCCCAATGCAAACCTGCTGATAAGCAGTCAAAGGCTGCACTTAATGTCTGTGTGTTTTGAAGGCGTTGGTGATTGAGGAGCCGATGTAAAAGACCAACAGTGTGCAGAATGGGTGCAAATGTTGCGTGTGTGTGTGTGTGTGTGGGTGTGAGTGTGTGTGTGTATGTGTGTGTGTGTGGTCTGACTGGAAAGTGTTCCGTTTCATATCTTTGTAATAACATGTTAGACTGCCGAAACAGCTAAAAGCAGAACACAAAAGGAAAGCAAACACACACACGCTGGACAAAGAGTCTGAATGTGTGTGTGATTTTAAACTATGGCCAACGACCATTAGGACCAAAGTTATTCAGGAAAAAAATGTGAGTCAACTTTTCCTGTATTGACAAGTAAAGCAAAGAGAGATACGGCTGAAAAGAGAGAGGGCCCGACATTAAAAGGGCAGCTCAGTAAAATAAAGTTTACGGGCCGACGTTCAAGGCAGCGCTAAAAGCCTTCTCCGCCGGCTGCCACGAGGCAACCACACTGTAATCTGAGGTCAAAGGTGTAGGCCGGTCCTCCGTCCAGACTTTAATGTTGCAATAAGCCGCGTCAAAAGCTCCAGTTACAGTGCGATAAAAAGGTGTGAATATTTCACAGGAAGTCTCAAATAAAATGCAGTACGTTTGCGCACTTTGTCCCAGAAACTCCACACCCTGCAGCGGATAATCTCAACTGTTCTTCCCAGCGCTCGCGTTACACACACACACACACACACACGCGGAAGTACAGGAGTAAATGCAGACTGTGTGCATATATACACGCACACAAACACACACACACACACACACACGAAAGTACAGGAGTGAATGCAGACTGTGTGCATATACACACACACACATACATGCACACACACACACACACACACACACACACACACACACACACACACATGGAAGTACAGGAGTGAATGCAGACTGCGTGCATATATACACACACACACAAACACACACACACACACACACACACACACACACACACACACACACACACACACACTGAGGTTTCTAAATCTTGGCAGGGTGAAAGCGGATATCCTCGCTTTGTTCTGTTAATGGTCTTGTTCCGTTTTTATTATTCTGAATACCTGACCCACCTGTACAGCCAGAGGAGACTCTCTCTCTCTCTCTCTCTCTCTCTCTCTCTCTCTTTCTCTCTCTCTCTCTCTCTCTCTCTCGAAACTCCGCCAGATACAGTTTCCCTTTCTCTCCCCTTTCTTCCCCGTCTATCGGCCAGAGCTACAGTTTCAAATAACTTCCTCGTCTCGTGTTTTCCTTCTTTTTTTCCCTTCCCCTCCCTCGTCTCAGTCTTCCTCGCTTTCTTCTGTGGTCCATTTTCTAACCGGAGACAAATGATGAGCGTTGATGAACACGAGGCGGCGTTCAAAGGACCCACGCCCAGCATGGAGGCAGAACAAACAAACACGACGTCTTTTTGTTGTTGTTGATGTTGTTGTAAGAATCGTTTTTTTTAATGAAACACAAAAAGGCAATAAAATTAAGATAAATAATTTTTCCTTTTGTACATGAGGAAATATTTAAGTCATATTTCCAAAGAATGACTGAAATTACATAATATATTTTAGTAGGATATCTCAACAATACAAAGCAGTTTTCCAGTGGGTCTAAAAACAAAAGAAAAACACAATGATGTCGCTTCTCTCAAAACATGATGGTCAGAACTGAATCCAGTGTTTCTTAAAGAAAAAACTGCTTCAAAAAAAGCAATTAAAGACCCATAAAAGTAATATTTTAAAATTGAGTTCACATTAGATTCCTTTTAAAGCTTTTGCTTCGCAGTGTAACAGCAACGTTGTTGTTAAAAGTCAGTCAATGTCCTAAAAAAGAAAAAGGCAATCATGTTCTTCCTCCCTGTACATCTTATACACTGACAACAAACAGTCATCAAAGGCTTGCATAAACAGTAAACATGGTAAACGAGGAAAACAAGCAAACATAAAACACACATTTTTGGCAAAGCAGGAATAAAAGTGACAAGAAGCATAATTTGTGATTTGATCCTTATCTTTTTTTTTTCTTTTTTTTTTGTGTCTCTCAACGTTGTCCAATTGATTGGCTCTGATTGTCCTTCACAGTCACGTGACGCCATCCTGGTTGCCACAGTTACCTCAAGTGCATCAGCTGGGCGGCGTGCAGACATTGTTGCTGCAACGTTTCCCGCAGGCTGTCATAGCAACGCTGGATGAACACGAGCAGACAACGAGAAGAGCTCGACACCTCGGTGATTGCAGGGGTCCCGGATTCAGATTTGATTGAATGTTTTTATGTCTTTTTCACAATATTTTTTCTTCTAATGTGGTGAAGCGTAAACTCACAGGTGCTTTGGTATGTTTCTTTTTGATGCCAGATAAATATCTACATTTGATATAGGTATACAGGCTAAAACAGGTAAAGAGTGAGCTTCTTTTCGGATCAGAGAACAGCAGAAACTCAGTTTCTTTTCCAGTTTTTTGTTTTGAAAAGAAGAAAAAAAAGAAGCTCCCGACAGGGAATACACATTTAAAACCCAACGGATCGAGAAAAAAAAAAAGAGAAAGAAAAAAAAAATTCAGACACAAAGAGCCTTTTTCTGATTTCCTAATAAAACATTTCCCAACCACCCTTTCTACATATTCACCCTTTGCCTGAAGCAGGGCTTATGAGCACAATGTCTTCACATCAGTTGTACAGTTTGACCCCAAATCCAAACCTCCGATCCCGTTCAGTGCATTAAGAGAGAAGCGTACTAACCCGACCTCCTCCCTCTCTCAGACCCCTGCCCGAACCCGCCCACCCACACACACCCTAAAAAATCTAAATAAAATAATCTTCTCTGCAAAAGAAAACAACAAAAAAACAAGAACAAATATATATGTATACTATTTACAACATGTTATATTATACATGATGCTGTACAAAGCACGCACACACACACACACACACACACACACACACACACACACGCACGCCCACGTACGCACGCACACATTTCAAATAAACAATCCAACTACCTGTACATGTGTCTTCGCACCCGAATACGAGGGTGCGAGAGAGAGGTATCGACGTGTATGGCTTGACAGGAGGAGAAAAGTCGTTTTGTGTTTCAGTTGCGACTGAAACCTGCACGTTTAGTTCAGGAAAGATTAATATTCAGAGAGTTACTGACATACCGACGCTGTGTCGCGACGTCCTGCCTGCTCGATGAGCGCGGGAGAACACGCGCACGACCACACATACAGTACAAACACACACACGTTAATGCACTATTTACTTAGAGCTCATTAAATGCCGAACAGGGTCATCGCAGCCACTCTGCAAACACACACACATAGACACACACAGACACACGCGCACGCGCACACACACTTACACACAAAGTCCGAACTACAGTGTTTTTTGGTCCTGTTGGGGATCTCCCAATCACGTTGTCATAGTCAAACTACCAGTATAAGACCATTGAAACCCTCCAAACCAGTGTGGTTTACAGTAAGTCTCTGCTTACCATTCAGTCTCTCCCGCTCTCTGAGCCAGTCTTTGTTTCAGAAAGCCAAGTCTGACACCCTCCCTCCATAGCATATCCAAGCGACTGTACTCCAAAGTGCTCATGTCCTTGGTTCCTGCTCTTTTGTCGCAGTAATCTTGTCGCAGAGACGAGGAACTCTGTTATTTCAGCCAAAAGGGAAGGCTGTGTAGACTCTCGTTGCAACGAGAGGCCTCAGTCCACATCTGATAAAGAGGTTAAATCCGACATGGATCCGACTTCCCCCCCCCCCAGAACCAACTGGGCTCCTCTAAGTGCCAGTACTGTTGGGCTTCATCCAGTGGGCTAGCTCCTTCTCTTACGAGGGACAGATCAATACGCAGAGTCAAAACTCTTTGTCTTGGGTTTCCCTCTGTCCCCAGCTCCGTTCAGACGAACCATCCTGGAAGCAGTCATCTCCAGAGTTCAGGTTCAATATTTGGATCCCTCTCCAGCCGGAGGTGCTAGGACACGATGGCCGTGCCCTCCGCACTGATCAGCTGGCCCGTGGTCGGTTCGTAGCTTCCGGCCAGGTAGAACAGGTCGTTCCCCGCGCTGCCGGGCTTACGCTCACGCGTCAGGTGATCGTACTCGGCCCTGCTGATCACCTGGCAGCGATGGGAGATTGTCTGCACGTCATTCTCGTCCTCGTGGCTCGACTGGTACAGGGCATTCTGGGAGAGAGACGGGGAGAACGGTTAATGAATCGGCAGGATAATATATTTGACCATTAAAATGTTGCTTTCAGAAGAAGTGACTAGAATATTGTCTCCTTGCATGTCTTTTAGCGGTGAGGTTTCTCATGAGGAAGTTTGAGTTTCTGCAAGTGGAGGTTTTTCTTGGGGTTTGCTCAGCCATGGTGGATGTTGCTGATCATGCTAACTATCCGAAACAAACCACTATTGTTCTTGCAAGAAATGCAAAACACATGACTTCCTTTGCTGCAGAGACAAAAAGCAACTTATGCTGAGTGTTTAGAACTGCAAATGGTCACAGTTCCACGAAACAAGTCAACCGTTCACGTCAGATGGGAACAGGGACCAAAAAGCAAAGAGGTAATATACTTATATGGAAATGTCACGGACTGTTACTTTGACCGTTCTCGATTTAGCAATTCTACTTGCACTCCCTGGCCTTTACCTTGCCGTCGCGGTGTCGCTTCCCCAGGCGAGTCTCCTCCGGGTGGTAAAACCACTTGACCCTGACCACCATGCTGGAGCTCCATGACTCCCAGAGGCTCTCCACTCGGCCCACATAGGGCAGCTGGGGCCGGCCGGGTGACAGGAACACAGCACAGTCCCCGACACGCACCGTCTCCTTGCCCCTCACGATGGCCTTGTAGAAAAGCTTGCGGGCTTTACCCTTCAGACCTCTCCTCTGTCGGCGGAAGAGAGCAAAAATAACACTCAGTCAATTTATTCAGTGTGGAGGGTTTATTTCACCACCAGCCTCATTTCAGAAATCAATTTATTTAGTTTGTTTTGCTAAACCCAGTGAGATTCAATATGTCTTTCAAAGCCAAGAAATAGCGAAAGCCCAACACCTATCATAACACACTGATCCTATTGAGTTACAGCAGTGTGTTTACTGGCACATCAATAAGTCACTCTCAACCCGATAAAGGCAAGACTATTGAAACTCGTGGTGAAATTTACGATCACAGTAACCGTAACCTCCGTAACGCGCCTATACTTCTGCTTCGTCTTTTAATTTGTTGCACGTCTCAGTCGACACACACGCCGTCGTGTTTACGGTGCAAACAACAGCAGAATGGGAGCTGACAGTGACTGCGGTTGCTTAGACGGTTTTGTCCCGTGATCTCAGGATCGTGACTAAATAATCTGGATAATAAATTCAGAGAGTAAGCCTCGTAGTGCTTCCAATGTGTACAAAGACTGAGGCAGCATAAGCACTGCAAAGAGAAATGCTATTTGATCATCGCATCCACTGTCACCAAAGGTTTGACACAGCAGAAACCACCACAAGAATCTGTAACCTACTTAAGCTGCGAGGTGAGGTCGGTTACTGATACCCAAGAGTTTGGAAACCATATTACCAAGATAATAACGTGTGATTATGAGAAAACACCGTCTGATTAAATCAGGATTTCAGTGAAATGGAATTTATTTCTAATAAAGAAGAATAGCTTGGAAATACAACTGGCTCTTCCAGAGCATCTTGGATAACGTATCAAAATACACCCCAACGTGTCCTACCTGTGTGGGGTTGCCGGACCACTTCCAGAGCTGGCGTCCAGGCAGATGGGGCGCCATATTAGGCAGCGGCTCAGGTGAGGACATCCGTTGCCTCTTCGCTGTTGCTGGCTCCTTGGATGCAGGTTTGGGCTGCTGGCTCACTGGGCTGCTCTGCCTCTGATGGTGGCTACTAGAAATGCCGTCTTTCCTCTTCAGCTGGTTCTTGGCCGTGCTACCGTTACCTGCCATGCTTCTTTTGGACGTCAACTCCTTCCTGTCGTCTGTTCTGTCGGCCCTGGCCTTTGACCCCACGCCGGCCGCGCCGGTTTTGGCCACGTAGCCGTGTGCCGGCACCGACGCCGAAGGAGAGGAGCCGGACTTGCTGGGGTCAGGGCTCGGGAGGTCGGAGGTCATGCTCTGCCTGTGCTTGTGCTTGTCCTGCTGGAGCAGCGCGCGGCGCAGCAGCACAGAGGAGGACTCCTCATCGGAGGAGTAGGAGGAGTCGTTGTCCGACGAGCAGAGGGACGAGGAGGAGATGGAGCCGGAGGAGGAAGAGGAGGAGGAAGAGGAGGAGAAGCAGGCCGAAAGACGGGAGAGGAAGCGGCTGCCGCGGTGGGAAGTGTCCGCCGCACTGCTTCGAGGGGCTCCGGCATCCTGACCGTCGTCCACATCGTCCTCATCCAGCTCAGAGTAGGAGCTGGGGCCGTCGCTCGGGTAGTCCAGACTGTAATCGCCGGCTTGGACGCCGAGACCCGCTGACAGACGATCCTTTCTCACAGGCAGGGAGCTCTTCACAACAGGCTCAGAGCGGGTTCCAGCGCCGTCTCTCTCCCCTCCTCCCTTCTTGCCATCCTTCCCCTTCAGGGCCGGGTGGCAGTATCGCAGCGGCGCTCCGGCGGACAAGAGCCCCTTGTCTCCTTTTCCTCCGCTCACACCGAGCCGAAGCAGGGCCTTGCCGTTCTTGGTTTTAGGGGAGGTGACTCCCTCGTGGTCGAGCTTCACCAGGAACTGTTTCCTGTCGCGGTCGCTCGCCGGCTTCTTGCCTCCGGCCACCGATGCCGTGGTGACGGCTGAGGAGCACACCGAGGACGAGGAGTCCCTGAGCCCCGCAGAAGTTACTGTGGCGACCGGCCGTCCCGCTCCAGAGCATCCTCCGCTCCTGAAGGTGGAGTAGCTGTTGGCGATGCTGCTGAACGAGTCGCCTTCATAGGGGGAGCCGAAGATGCCTTTGATGGGCATCGGGGGTGCGAGGAGGTGGGAGGTGGGTCGATGAAAAAGCCCCAAGTCTTGCTCTCGTACCTTCTTCTGGGTCTTCCGAGACGTCCCGTTGAAGAGGAAGAAGTCAACAGGCGGCCTCTTCTTGGGGGTCGACCAGTTCAACAAGGAAGTGTTGCCTTGTGTTAAAGTGTCTGTTACTGATGTTGGTGTGCCGGCCGTCTGAGGCACCGAGAGGACTTTCTTCGGCCTGCCAACTGAAAGAGGAGACGGCAACAGAGCGGAGTTATAATCAATATGAACTGACAGGTCTTCAGAGCAGACCGAGATAATTGTGGAACTAAGAGCTTTGGAGAAACGTAATATCTTTATCTCCTTGATCTCCGGCTATCCAGCTAGGTTTCGACATGTCTATTACTCAAACTACAACAAACCAGGTAAACCTGTCTCTCCCTCCAGCTTTATTGTCACCTGGAGTTGTGATTAGCTGCAGTATGCTGCTTAACAACACAATGAGGACACCTCGTAAAAGCATGATTAATGTGGTCATGTGGCGGTTAATTGATAGGAACCAAACAAGGAATTTTAATGTTTGAGTCTTCGGGTTTATATATTCTCCTTTGACTCGGAGGCACCTGACAAGCAGTTGACAGTTGGAACTGTAAATGAGGCTTTGTTTGGGGGATTTACAATGGCCTGAAGGACTTTGTGTCTGTGAATGCCTTCACTAGTTAGACTAGTACTTCTCAGACAACAAAGATAAGCGCGTCGGTCTCTGAGTGATGTTCAGCCTCTGAGTGCATTCCTCAGTTTCTCTTACTGACGACGTGTTATAGCTGATTAAACATTCTTTAAAACCTTTACGTGTTTGATGGAGGAGTGCCAATGAAAAGAGGACTTGTGGTCCTGACTGGTGGTGCTGCATGTGTTCACCCTCACCTGGTCTTTTCTCTTGGGGCCTCCCTGCTGCCTCCTCATTGGATGGTTTCTCTGTGGGCGTGTCTTTCCTCTCCAGGGCGGAGCTTCGTCGCCCACGGTGACCAGGTGAGATCAGCAGAGCCGGAGACGGTTCAGCACCTGACAGAGAAGAATAGTCAAATGGCCGTTGTCGAATGAGGGTCTTTTATTCTGCGTTTCCGTCTTTCCGTCCTTCTTTCACACTCACAGCAGATTTGGTACCCTGGGGGCAGAAGCCGGGTGTTTGCGAGGGAGATCCTACCCCGGTCTCCATCATCAAACTCCACCATCACACTGCCCTCCTTCTCTTCCTCACCTCCTAAAGCACAACACAGAGGACGGAGGCTGTAAGCTTGTGTGTGTGTGTGTGTGTGTGTGTGTATGCAGAGTGGGGTCGTCGGTGTGTCTCGCTCACCTCGGTGCACGTATCCGGGGTAAAGACAGCGAGAGCGCTCGCTCCAGTACGCGCACACCCGCGTCCCTGCGGTCAGGATGGCCTCGCTCTGGGGCCGCACGTCCAACACCTGCGGAAAAAAAATCACAAAATGATCTTTAACCGGGTGTGGAGTTTTAGTAAAAGCGACCCAGCGCTACACAACTAGCCACACAACAGTAAAGTGTAACGCAACAGAGAGTGAAACTCACAGCTTCCTGGAGGAGTTGCTCCAGCGAGTAGATCCGAGGTCGATTCCCACGTTCTCCTTCGATGACAACACTGAATCTAAGAGGAAAATTTGAATTAATTCCTCAAGAACCAAACTGTTCTTTTTTAATTTACAAGTTACAATTCAAGCACAATTTCCGCTGTTAAATTTCAGGGTTGTTCGGCGTGTTTTTGTCATGAGCGCTCAGTTTAGTTGTGTTTTCACTGGCAGCTGTGTTGGCTGCCACTGCTGTGTGTGTGTTGGCTTTGTAGGAGTCTAGACTTCTTGTTTGTCAAGATTCACACAGCTGTCAGGCATTTAACTAGAGCTCAGCTAAGTTTCGACTCTTTTGTAAATCAGAGAAGGCTCTTGTTGCTATATGTCTTTTCAGCACTTAACTCCAGGGTTTCCCCCAGGATACAGAGAAGCTGAGGTGGTTATCCACACAGATTTTGATGCTTCGCCTATTGGGATCAATAGATGACGGAATAAACAACAGTCATGTTTGGCAGCTGCTGTGTGAAATAATCACTCGGCTCATTCCTCTGAAAGCTTAACATTTATTTTGTTATGCATTTTATTCTTTTGCAAAACAGTGTGTATCTGTGAGACAGCAGGGAAGACGGGCCTCACATGTCAGGCAGGTCCAGAGTTTGGACGCAGGCAGCGTACAGCAGCTCGTCCTCCTTGGAGATCAGGATCTTCAGGCCGTCCACCAACATCTCTTTACTCAGCACACAGTTTGGCAGGGCTGCGGCGGGAGGGCGTGGTGGGAAGATGGATGGATGGGGAAGATAAAGGGTGAGATATGCATAATTTGTGACTGTGTTGAATAATTGCTATGTGAAGTGAAAAGGAGGGACAAAAAGGCAGAGAGAGAAGTGTGTGTGCGCGTGTGAAAAGGATCCAACATGCTTTTAAAACCGGCATGTGTGTGTAATTATACACGATGTGTTGCTGTGTATGCCTACCAGGGATTCTGCATGGCATATTGGGAGGGAGGTGGATCAACTTTATCTCCTCCTCCTCTTCCCCTTCATCCTCATGCTCCTCCTCCTCCTCCTCCTCGTCCTCTTCCTCCTCCTCCTCGCCCTCCGAGAAGCTGCTTTCCTCATCCAAATGAAAGCCGTCGTCGGCTGCAAAGCTCTGCAGGAGCCGGCTCACTGCGTGGCCCTTGGCCTGGACAGGAAACAGGATGTGACATCAGTGGGCAGAAAGCAGGATGTGATAACACTTCATCATATGCCAATCTTCATCTCCAGTAAACAGGATCTGCAGGTGACCTCAGTCTGATGTGGCTAAAAGGGTAAAATCCATCAGCCAAAAGCAACTGCGGGCGCCAGCGCCTCTTGTAATGCGACACCTCAATAAAGCCTGCAGGATGTTCTTTTCCTCACTTAAAAGTCAGAGGTCCGAGTCAGTAATAACTGCAGCTCTTGAACTGGTAGGACTTCAGTGTATTGCTCAAGGACACTTCAGCAGGGTGGAAACTTCGTAATAAAAAACTTGAACCCTAATTTACATTCTTAGCCTCAAACACACACACACACACACACACACACACACAATCACAAAAATCCGATACTATCCCTCTCCAGACCTGTTTAGGCTAGTCTATCAAAGATGACTGAGGACTGACGGGTTTCTGCTTGTATTTAGGCTTTCGAAAGGAAAAAATATAATATATCACGTTAAGAGTGTGTGTGTGTGTGTGTGTGTGTGTGTGTGTGTGTGTGTGTGTGTGTGTGTGTGTGTGTGTGTGTGTGTGTGCACGCATGGGTTGTCTCTTGATGTTTTCCACATCAGGAGACCATATATTTTAGTGACAGAAGTTTCGTCACCAGAGGGCATGGGTGATTATTTCTCTTTAGTGCTGGTGTCTGTGTGTGTGTATGTGTGTGTGTGTGTGTGTGTGTGTGTGTGTGTGTGTGTGTGTGTGTGTGTGTGTGTGTGTGTGTGTGCGTGAGTGTGTGCAGGCATGCATGGGTGTGTGTAGTGTTATGGCCAATCATTATCTTTATACCTCACTGTTTGGTTAGGAGTTATGTGTTTTTGGACATTCCCCCACAATGAGTCAAAGACTGAAGCGACCTCGAGGCGTCTCTCATTAAAATGAATGTGGGTGTCTCGCTGACGGCTACCTGCTCCAATACGACTTTAGCACAGCATGCAGGCATGCAAACACATACATAACATACACATACATAACAATGGAAAATTGGATATTTGACAAAGTGACAGATGATGCCAGCATCTGGCTGTAAGTGAGTTCTGTCAACTGTAATTTATAGGATTTCAAAAATGTCTTGCCAGGGTGCGGCTCGCTTCAACAAAGAAGGAGCGGACTTGACGTGAGGGCTTTTCTGAGAGTTCCTCCTTGCTTCTCGTGCTCTCTCAGCCTTTATTTTCATGAATCAGAAGGCCAAAGGGAGACAACTTCTCTGAGTCATCTTTCTTCCTTTATTCACGTTTACCCATAATTAATTATTAATTACAGTCCTTTCTTACGACTCTGTGACAGCAGTATTTTATTGCAATTTTCATTTTATAACCTTTCCGATCACACCTACAAAATTGGCATCTCACCTTTCCCTTCTCAGTTCTCTTTTCAATGCGCGTCTGTGTTAATGACGAGTGGAAACAAAATACCAGAAATGCACATTAAATACAACTTTTGAAGAGCATTTCGTTGTACAGCTTCCTGCTCTTGATATCAACTTCAAATATTGTACATACAGGTACACTGTAATTCATTTATGTCTAGCTCCCAATGTCATTTACACAGAACTGCTCGGATGAAGCAGCTGAGGAGGGAAATGCAAGATGCATGTGTCAGTTTTGAGGGTGTAAATGTGTCATAAATCACTGCTGTCAGGGAGTGATCTACTTGTTGAATAGCTGTCACTGACAAAAGTAAAATATTGCCGTTACACTGTCGGGTTAAAGGTCACCACCCAACACGAGTCCTCACCTTTCCCAGAATTCCCGACGAGCTCTTTCTCACGGCTTCCTTGCTGGCCCGGTTTACTTCTGTCATGGATCCATGGCCGTCCCCAAAGCTGCAGCCCACTGACGACACACCCCAGCTGGGCAGAGATGCTCTTTTGGGCCCTTGGTGGACTGGGTGTCCCCTTTCTGAGCCGGGCCTTCTGGGCACCCTCCTCTGATCTGCACGGGACACGCTCCTCATGCCTGACGGTGAAGGAGACATCATGGGAATTAGAGCTGGCAGATAAATGTCAATATCTAATATCAGATTATATACAGTCGGATATCTTGTTAAAGAGGTTAGGGATGTAGGTTTTCGTGGTCTTGGAGGCCACATAACAGTTATCAGACTTAACTTTCTGAGCATATCAAATGGTTCTAGCTGATTTAGTGAAGAAAGGCTTGCTTGGCCGTTATATCAACAACATGTTTATCAATGTTTATTCCATGCTCTAATTAATGAACTGCAAACCATCCATAATACTCCATAACATTGATAATACTGTTACTGGTTGAGTGAAACCTGAAGTCAACCTTGTTTTTAGCTGAACAGCCATGCATTTCCAAGTTTGATTTTACTACTTTTCACAAGTTAAATGACTGTATATTCCAGAAATCATGTTACCCTTCATTTCAAGTGAAAAACTGAAAGTCACAAAGTCCCCGGGGGACAGCAGCATGCATGAAGACATGTATGAAGACATGTATAAAGACATGTATGAAGACATGTATGAAGACATGTATATAGACATCTATGAAGACATGTATGAAGACATGTATAAAGACATGTATAAAGACATGTATAAAGACATGTGTGAAGACATGTATATAGACAGGTTTAAAGACATGTATAAAGACATGTATGAAGACATGTATAAAGACATGTATGAAGCCATGTATGAAGACATGTATATAGACATCTATGAAGACATGTATGAAGACATGTATGAAGACATGTATAAAGACATGTATGAAGCCATGTATATAGACAGGTTTAAAGACATGTGTAAAGGTCTCACTGGGAGGCCCTGGTCTCTTACTCCTGTCTTTCTGGTTTGTGTGCAGCATGGAGGACTGCGATGAAAAAGGCACAATCCCAGCAGGGTTTGCAGGAGTTTCTTTAGAGGATGAGCTAATCTTGATGTCACCGGCTCCATCTTCGCTGGCGTAGCTGCCGCCGCCGTCATCGTTGTCATAGTCCTCCTCTCCCTCCTCCTCCTCCTCTTCCTCCTCTTCCTCCTCTGTGGAATCACAACATCAATATGATCAGTCAGAAGGCTTCAAGTGTAAACACTCTGAACTAAAGCCCGGGTCTCACTTGATGAGAAGTATTGACAGCGAGCTTTCAATATTCCTCTCGCAGCTACAGTTCCCAAGCTTGTGGCTAAACTTACGTCACCGTGAATACAAAAGTTAGACGAGCGAACGGTGACATGTGGCAGTTGATTGACTTTTCTCTGAGGGTTTTTTTTTCGGTGGGCCGTTTTATCACAATAACTGCGAGCTGCACAATAACTAACAGTGCAGTGGTGGGAAGCAAAAGTTGACACCATGCGCATATGCAGCGCACAAAGAAACACAGACTGCTATTGGCAGCTGTGCGCCGCCGACTGCGGGGGGTTGTGTCGGGTGTCGACACATCTCTGACACACTTGTCACTTACACGGCGCTCTCGTCAACACTTTGCCTCAGTCACACACAAACACTGACTGACACACACACACACACAGACACACACACATCCAACCACTACTTGATATCGAGGCCACGAGGTCAATCGGATCGGAGCGTTTTGTTAGTTTCATCTGAGGCCGCGCTCTCCTGTGAGGCGTTTTAATTTAAAAGTCAGGAGGAATGTGATTGTTTCTCCCCAACTCAAATCTCCGAGGAGGGCAGTTTCGCGAGGTTGGCGAGGTGAAGAAGAGAGGGGAAGACCGGGGTGTGAGATTCTGAACAGGGCCAGAGCGGGCTCACGTTACCGCCCGGCGTTGAGGGCAGGGGCGGCTGTGTTGCATGCCTGTGGCAAGTCGTTAACGGTTTTAACGGTGTGACAGACGAGCTGGGATGTGAGAGGAGGGCTCCCTGTTGACGGCAGACATCTCACTTCTCAGGCGCTTCGTGTGCACACACACACACACACACACACTCGCACACACACTAATGGACTCTCAATGCGAAATCACACAATGTCTGGTTGATGTACTGTGAGCCATCAGCCAAATCAGCGCCGCTTGACTCATATGTGTAATAGCCTGTGAACTCCGCTGCTTGGCGGGAGGACACACCACACTACGTACTTGTGTGAGTCCTGTGTTGTAACTCACCGGCCTCTGAGCTCTCGCTGTCACTCCTCTCTTCCCTAACGTCCTGTTTCTCAGAGGTCCGGCTGTCCTTGTGGCGAGCGCCGCTTGTGTTGACGGCCATCAGCCCTTTGGGCTTTCGACCCCTCTTCCTCTTCGCGGTCTGACCAGTCGCCCAGACCAGTTGCAGGTCTGATGGTGGATCAACAGCAAGAGAGGGAGTTAGGGTTCAGGGGGCCACTTAATGGACAACAAGTGTCTGCATATACAGTGTTTGCTCCCTCTGTGCTCACCTTTTCTTCCTTGTCTGCAGTGAGTGTTGGCGGCGCCTTCCTCGCCAGGGGCCCGTCTGCAGTGCAGCATGTCTGCAGACGGCGCGCCGCGCTGGGCCACAGCCGTCTGCTTCAGCTGGGTCGCCCGCCTGGCCAGCCTGGAGCTCAGGGAGGTGGGCCGACCTCTGTGCTTGCAGTGAGCTTTCATCTGTAGACGAGGGAGCGGAAACAGCTCATTATTGACTTGTTTCTTATTGCTGATTGACACACCCAGGAGAATGAATGCATGAATTAAAAAAAGAACAGTTGTGGTTGTCGGGGCGGATGAACCGGGGCAGACTAGAGAGAGAGACCGACCTGTGCAGCGCTGAGGCTGTTGAAGCCGTGATTGGAAAAATTGCTCCCGACTTTTTCCTCCAGTAAATTTAGCCCCTCTCTGGAAAACACAGGAACACAGCAGAGGCTTAAATGAGAATTCATCATGTGAAACAGAATTAAACTAATTGCACATTTCTTCCCTTTCAAGAATAATTTTCTTTGCATCTCTTCCCTCCTCTTTCTCGTTTTGCCTCCCTCTCTGCCGGGTTCATTCATTGTCTCACTCTTCCCCCCACTCTTCCTCACTGTCTCCTAACTTTGATGAGGTAAGAGACCGCCGGCACAGTTTAACGCAAACACAGAAATATTCAGCGGCCGTGCGAATATGAAACTCTGCTGAATCACCACATGAAAGGACGAGACTGATCTAATGTGTAGGAGAGAGTGGCGAGGAGACAGAGAGAGAGAGAGAGACAGAGGGAGGAAGAGAATAGTTGAGGGGGAAGGGAAAGAGACAGAGAGAGAGATGAAGCAGTCTCGGGGGAGTCTGTCCGTTGACCGGAGCTTCGGGGCGCGATCGATAAACACTAACCTCTATTGAACACTACTCCTCCCTTCCTCACCCCCCCCCTCTCTCTCTCTCTTTCTCTCTCTCTGTCATTCCTTCATTGTATGCATGCTCTCTCACACCACGGGCAGACCAACACACATACACACACACACACATAGCAGCTCACACACTCCGTTAACAGCTGGTGTCTGGCAGGTGAATCCTATATTCCCACAGAGGGAAGGTTTGGCTCTCAGCATCTCCGCTCCCAGGAGAGGAGAGAGGAGAGGTAGGAGAGAAAATAGAGAAAGGAGAGGAGATAGAGTGCAGAGGAAAGCGATAGGAAAGGAAAAGATCTATCTATTAATAAATAAATTGTGTAGAAATTCTTAAAGATCAACGACGGTACGATCAGTGTGCGCGCACATTCTGCTTCGGGTGGTTTGGATTGGGGCCCTTAGTTACAATTAAGGGGAATATTAATAAACAATTTGGGTAAGGCCCTCTACTCTTTTAATACCCCGATGCCCCAGTGCACAGGTACATAAATGGATAATTTTACAAATGAGGCTTGCACAGAGCCCTGACCCCGACTCAGTCCAACACCTTTGGGATGAATGAGGGTGCCGCCTGTCAGTCGAGCCTCGGGGCGTCGGCATGCTTCAAATGCAGTGCTTTTCGGATCATTGAGCAGCAGCTGAAACCACCCCCTCCAACACCTTTCAGGTGATGCAACACTGCATCTGACAATCTTTGTAACTTTCTAAAACTGGAAACACGAGAATCATGACCACGTTGCACCGCGACTTGTCAGATGAGCAAAGGTGGGAAAGTCAGTGAGGGTTTAAACGACTGCCTTCTCTTTTTGTGTGCACGGCGTACGTTGTTACCACTATTGTAATGATTATCGCTCACCTCGCCTTGAAGTGCATCTTCTCAGAACAGCAATAAACGCTGTTGCCTAAAGACGCAGCGAGACGACGCGTCATGCAAACTAGAGGAGGCTGATCTAACTAATGCTCCTGTGGCTGAATGCAGGCAAAACCCTGCAGCCAGGTTATTGATGACAAGCCTGCACAGAAGGAATGGAAGCTGTATATATATGTAGGTTTTGGGATCACAACAATCGCTGTTCAGTAATCAACAACAAAAGATGCTCAGATGTTCGTATACTTCTGGCCGTATATTGTACACGTGTGTATCAAGAGGCATCGTCTGCTGCGTTTGGAAACGTTGCTCTGCCTCTCTCGGTCTCTCGCTGTTTCATTTCAACCCACAACTCTCTCGAGAAGATGAAAGCGTAAACAAACGATACACGGCTGGTTAATGACAAGAGGAATGCTGCTCAGGCACGTAGCAGACGACCAGCGCTACTAATTAAACAAGTTCTGCGTGTGTGTGCATGTATGACTAAAGCCTTTCATTGGCATGTTCATTCGCTCTTTCCAATCATGGTTACCGTGACAAACCAAGAGTTTCTCTAATCATTTTATCAAGGCGAGGGGTGCACATGCTAACAGAGGTGGGGCAGCATGAGAAAACACATTTATCTCTATGAGCGTTGAACACTGGCTGTGTGTGTGTGTGTGTGTGTGTGTGTGTGTGTGTGTGTGTGTGTGTGTGTGTGTTTCCAGCTCGGCAGTGTGCATGTCGAAGGTGTTAAATAATGTGTGCTTGTGTGATGCAGCGGGTGGGGGTGGTGTTGAGTCGTTTATCACTGTAATAACTGTACATCAGGACTTTGTCCAGCTGTATTAATATATGCTTGAGGTTCAGAGGGAATCAGGACATAATCAATGCAAGTGATAAATATGATTAAAAGTGATTAATGATGATTAATGAAGGTCTCATCTCCATTACCGTCTCTCATTTAAAAATCACACCTAGCTTACAGCGCCCATCCCATAACCCGTGTGTGTGTGTGTGTGTGTGTGTGTGTGTGTGTGTGTGTGTGTGTGTGTGTGTGTGTGTGTGTGTGCGAGCAGCTCCTTCCAGTCCCCAATCAAGCAAATCATCAGCTATAGAGCGTTTGAATCAATTCAGCTGAAGAAGAACTTCTTGAAAATCAACCGTGCCTTTCACTAAGAACACAAACAGAAATCAGGATGAATGAGCTGGGCTCGCCAATCACACTGATTATACGGACGCAATATCAGAGGACTGACCTGAATCTTTTGGAGCTCTCTGCGGCAGCTGGGCCGGGGGTGGACTTGCGCTTGCGGGGGCGGCCGGGCCCCCGGCGGGCAGGGCTTCGAGACGTCTCCTCTTTCCTGCAGAGAGGAAGACAAGGAGGAGGAGGGAGGAGGAGGAGAGGTGGGGGAAGAGGGGGGAGGGGGGGGAGAGATCAAATCAGGAGGAAACTTGTATTGGCTACAGGTCAAACTGCATTAGGTATGAGCAGGCAGCAAGTCCTGGTGAATCAGGAGGATGCAGCATGATAGCAGAATTGTGAACGTTGGAATGCACAACTCAATTTAGTGAAAAAGAAGATGTGTGTGTGTGTGTGTGTGTGTGTGTGTGTGTGTGTGTGTGTGTGTGCGTGCGTGCGTGTTGTCTTTGCTCACTGGTGGTCGTGTTTCCTCTGTAGCTTGGCCAGTTCTCTCTGTTTCTCTTTGTATCTGCGCTGTAGCTCAGCCAGCTGGACACGCATGGACAGCTCCTCCCCTCCCATCGTCTCCATGGAGCCCTTCACTGGGCACACCTGACACACACACACACACACACACACACACACACACACACACACACACACACACACACACACACACACAAAGCAGGGGAATTTCAATGCTGATCACAAACTCAGTTCAACAGTCATTGGATATGTGATGAAGTCAGCTTGTGTTTGCAGCTTAATGACTGGATGGATTCTCCTGAATCCAGAACTTTGGTCACTGCAGCAATTTATGACGGCCATTTACGCTTAAAGGCAAGGAAAAGGGACCCCACCGTTTAGTGACTTAGAGGTTATTAAAAAAAAGCTCTCTAATTTTTTATAAAATAATTTGTATTTTATATATATATATCATATTTGCTGTAACCAGCTTTATTTCTGTGAAGGATAATGATGCACCCGCCAGCAGGTATTCATAGACTCACATCAATTTCACTTATAATCCTACAAAATATTTACTTATTAATGGCAAAATTCAACCACACAAAAAACAAGATTATTTGTCATGCCACTTAAAAGCGACAATGGTTATTTCATTACTGCGGAGGTGCTATTTGTCTGACTCCATTATTACTCCACACACTTAAACATACACTATGGTGTTCGGTGTTGATTTTATTGTTCATATTTGCCTCACTGACGATGAAGTGCTTTGGACACCTGTTCAGTTGCCTTGAATGAAATCAGATACTTTTTTTTTTTTTTAAAGACAACCTTCTCCCAGTATCATCTTTAAATTTCAACAGTTTAGTAAAAACAAACAAATGAGGTGTGTGTCCATTGTTCACCACTTCCCCCACATTTTCAGCATGAATGATTTATGTTTGCATGCATAAACACAAAATATGCGTTCGGTGAAGCCTCACCGGCTCGTGGCGAGGAGTCCAGCTGCACTTCCTGCGCAGGTTGAGCCTCTTCCTGATTGGACACTGCTGGCCCGCCCCCGCGCCCACAACCCC
>NW_027175920.1:10152544-10167544 GCF_023055335.1 Clinocottus analis | reverse complement strand
CCTTCACCTCTCTGTCTATAGTTCTGCTGCCTAACTGTTCAGCCTCCTGTTTGTTTGTTTTTAATTAACACGTTGCATCCATTAACGCGCCTCCAGATCTATCCACACTCACCTGGCTCTAGGGATTGTGGGTAGTCCTGAGGTGGTTGTCCCTCTCCTCTTTCATTGCCCCTCTCCAGCCCCTTAGAGAGGTGTGACGGAGCCGGGCTGAGTGCCGGGGAGCGGGGCGCGGCCGCTGCCGGGCTTGGCGCAGGGGTCAGAGGGTTTGGCGGGTGAGGTCGCCTGGACGGGGAGTGGTAGCAGGGTGACTGGCGGCTGCTGGGACACACCCCCGGCGACGGCGTTGGCGTCTTGGGCGAAGGCAGGGCGTGTGAGAACGGTTTGGCCATGTGAGGGGAGGTGGTGAACGAAGAAGAGGATGAACACGGGGGAGTTCCAGAGGCGGAAGATTCGTGGGAAGAGTCCTCTACGGTGATAGCATGCTCATCGTGTTTTCTCTGTGGAAGCGAGAAGGGAGGAAATAATCATTTAAGGAATAATCCTCAAACCGTTTGTGCTATTAATTAGAACATTTCAACCACAGCAATTACATTTTACTAAAAAGGGATTTAACACATTTCCTGATGCATTTTGTCTCAAACTGGAGATTCAGCAGTTTGCTTAAAATAAATCGGAACAATACACACAGAAATACCCCGAAGATATTCTGACTGAAAAGCCTTAAACAATATGAGTCACAGAGTCAGCCGCACCGTTTGATTTCCAAATGATCTGACAATGTGAGAGTGCAAAAGCACAACACTGAGAGTAAAAAAAAAAAAAAAATCAGTGGTGCAGAAGAACAATATTTCCACACTTCCTATTTCTCATTTGCTCACAGTTTCACAATAATGTGTTTCTCAAGATTAGACAAATTTGCAACCTCCAAATGTGTGTGGGTTACAGTAGTGTCGGTACCTGTCCTAAGGAGTGGCGCTGCATGTGCTCCATGGCTCGCTGCTGCTGCTGCTGGTGCTGATGCTGCAGGGCGTACAGCTCCTGTTGCCGTAGGAATGAGGAGCGGGAGTAGACGGAGTGATGCTGCAGATGAGAAGGGGGGCCTCTGCCTCCGTACACAGGGGGCCACAGACCTGACTGCTCCAGAACGTCTGGATCAGGAAACAGAGAGAAATACAAGAGTATTTAATAGTTTCTCTGATTGGAAAAATTGGCACAAACTCCTGTTGGAAGTTCACGCTATTAAACCTTTTGAATAAACAAGGAAGAAAATAGTCGGTACAGAAATATTTTCATAATAATACAGTCTCTGGAACTGCTCTTGTGAATACTGAAACTGGGGTTGCAGAGGTGCTCGGTCACCTTAACTAAAGATGTAACAACTGTTGGCTGCAGACACAATCAATGAATGCATGCTTCACATCCTCTATTCACCTTCTTTGGTTCTTTCTGGGTCTAATGATGGCGTTTCTCTATTCAGGGAAACACATCTTCTTCAAAGCCACATCCTGGCCACATATGAATTTAGACACACACACACACACACACACACACGGACACACACATCCCTCCTTGGCTGCCTTGTCGCTGGGAACCTTTGTTCTGTGAGATTAGCCTGAGTGGGCTAATGTTTCCCAGGGGAAGGGTTCAGTGGATGCACTTCCCCTCTCTGCAGGAACTCCCACGGAGCGAGGCAAGGGAGGCGGGAGATAATTAAATTTCACAGCCTGTTTGCAAAGCAGGGTTGACGCACACACACACAGATACAGACACACACACACCCACACCCAAACCCACACACCCCCACACACACACCCACACACATACACACACATACACACACACTCTCTTTTCTCTCTCTAGCAATGGCTGAGATGTACAGAAGAACCTTTAACACTGAGCTATGTCTTATGTTGTTCCAGACATGAACACAACTAACTGTAGATTTTCACACACACACACACACCCACTCCACACACACACACCCACACACACACACACAGGTCCAGCGCTCCATCGTGAAAGAGATGAACGCCAGTTAAAATGGTTTGCATAATGCCGGGCACATGCAGAGGGGGGCATTGGAATAGCTGCTCCCATTAACGAAGCTATAAAACACGGTCCCACTGACAGAGGGGCTTAGTTGAGCATTATATTATGATTAGCCAATGATACTAAAACTCTGGGAGAGAAATGGCAGCGGCTCTGATAGTACAAATGGAGAGAAGGAGGGAGGTACACAGGGGCAGTAAGTGCGGGCAGACAGCAGTACATATGGGCTCTGCACTTGTCAAAGGATGCTCGGCGTACCGAGGTGATGATGAGGCCCCGGTTCAGTCGGAAGAACCACCAGCGGGGAGTTGGGGTCCTGGGTGAGCGACCCCAAGACAGGCTGCAGAGCGCCGGGTAGACCTGGTGGGAAGCCGGGGCTCATCCCTACGTGGCTCAGACCTAGAACAACGACACACACACACACACACACACACGACTCAGTCAAATGACGGCGACATTTAAATACTCATTTGACTACTCACAAAAAAGTGAGTAAAGGGTGCCGTGCTGAGAGGGACACGCTCAACAAACCAAATTCCACCGGTCTTCAAACATATGTAAAGACAAGAGCAACGCTCTGGCGCCTGCATGTTGGAGCAAGGTGGAGTTTCAATAAAACAACTTTACGTTATCGGTGGATTGTTTAGGACACTGCCGTTGAACTCTGCTCTGTATCCCTGCTGCTCCTCGACGCATGAGTAGGTTTCCTCTTTTCTACAAGATTTATTTATTTGATTTTATCGCTGTAGCTTATTTATATGATGCAATTGTTATTGAACCTATACAGTAGTGTACACCTTCTCCCAAGATGACATTTCCGACAAATATATTGATTTAAACTACATTCGGCATTAGCATTGTAGAAAGACAAAAAAAAAACCCAAAACATCAAATATCCATCTGATGATAATGTTCCACGGCAAAAACATGTGCTGCTCCTCCTCTCTACTCACTGTATGAATGTCCCATCCAGAGGGAGGGACTTCCTGTCCTCTGCATCCAGTGGTGGTGAGCCGGGTGCGCGTGAGCCGCGGGGTCCACCCCGAGCCGACTGGCACCCCCGGGAACCAGGAGGTGCGAGGTCAGGTCACCGTGGCAACTACTCGATGGGTGGATCCTGGCGAACTCCACGCGGTCCTTGTTTTCCCTGTCGTGGCGGTAGGCGGGAGTGAACTTTGTCATTATCTTTATTATCCCTCTTATTGTCACCGTCATCATCGCCGTCATTATGACCATTATCTTTCTCCTTGCCATCTTCATTATTACTGCCACCATTAGGATCATCAAGAAAAGGAAATGTGACGGCAAAAGGAACAGCCATCATCTTGTGCCTGGTCTGTGAGTTCTCATTATATGTTTTCTTCCCTTAATATGACTACATAATAAGAGCCTGATACTTCAGAGACATCCGTATTAGTCCCTGTAACATTAATGCACCACGTCTCATCTTGGAGAGAAAGAGAGGGAAGGGGAAGAGCGAGAGTGAGGGGAACAGAAATACCACATCAAAGGGCGAGAAGAGTAAATGGAGTGAGGGGATGAGAGGAAACCTCAGACTGAGAGAAAGAGAGAGAGAATAAAAGAACTGCAGCTTATCAGATGACAGGAAAAAATAATAGATCCTACCATGTGTGTGTGTGTGTGTGTGTGTGTGTGTGTGTGTGTGTGTGTGTGTGTGTGTGTGTTGGTGTTTTTTAACTCAAGTGTACCTGATGATCATTTCTCTTTCTCTGTCCAGGTGATGAAGGCTGATCTGCTCCTCTGTCATCCTCTTCCTCTCCTCTGCCTCCCGGCCAAGAGTATACACGTGGCGTGACACTCCTGAATTGTAAATAGAATCAAAGCAACACGCTTACAGCAACCGTCATCAAACGTATCCTTCGATACGCACGTCTGAACACGTGAAGCACTGGAGGACATTCTGGTGATTCAAAAGGGAAAGTCTTCCTGCAGATGTTTGTACACATAATCATCATATCTACAAACAATAATGACATATTGTGATGTTTATTGCATGCTTTTCTTTTAGCTAAACTTCAAAAACTTCAAGACTTTGATATCCACTGTCCACGCAGAAATGACACACATCAAGGACAAAGACTTTCTAGAGACTAGAGACCGAAGCTGTTTGCAATTTGAGTCTTAAGGTCCGACATGCTTAAAGCTTCTCTGCAAAGTTGTCTTCGTTTGGCCAGTTAATCTTAGAAATAAGTCCCCAATAAACGCCAAAAAGGACCAAGAAATGTGACTGTACAACACCAATAACTGTGCTCAAGTGTTTAATCATGGGTTTTGTAGCCTAGAGCACAGAAATAGCATTAATTGACTTTCAGCGCACAAGGAGCATTAATGATGTCTGACCTTTCATGCTGGGCAGCACCCTGCCCTGTCTGCTGTGTCCAGGGGTGTTGTCTGGGGAACGATGGGGGGGCCTGGCTACCGCGACCGCAATACCCACTGGAGGCTGTCGCACCTCCCCCTCACCTGCCTCCCCGGCCTCCTTCCCACCTCGGTCCCCCCTTTCTCCCTCGTTAGTGGAGCCTCGGCGAGGAAGGGGCGATTGTTTGGGAGGCTCTTGCGGGGAAGAGTTGCTTTTAGCTCCTCCGCGTTCCCCTTTCTCTGATCTCTCTCCGCCCTGCTTGAGGCCACCCAGGCCTCCAAAGGGGCCCCGCTGTGGCAGCAGCAAAGGTTGCTGGGAGCTGTAGTTCATTAGATTCTTCATAGCACTGCCCTCGCCCTCGGCGGTGTGCGACGAGGAGCGAGACAGAGGCGGGGGCGGCTGAGAATGGGGCTGGTTGTGGTCACTGTTTGGAGCTCTGACGCCGAGGCCTCTTACTTCACCGTTACCAACTGGTGCATGATGGGAGCTTTTTCTCTGGTCCTCTTGGTAGCCCCCTCGAGCCCCCCAGGAAGGCGCTGCCTGACCTCTGTCTCTTCCTCTCTCATCTGTATTTGCTCCATGGCTGCTGTGCTGCTGGTGCCGTATCCTTGCAACCTTTTGCCCCTCCCTCTGAGATGTTGCCCCCGGCCCCACCCTCCCATCCGGAGGAGCACCCGAGTGGGAACAGTCCCTGAAGGGAGGAGTGCTGGTGTCCGGGCCGGTCTTGGGTGTGCCCTGTCCAGCACCAAGGTGAGTCCCCTGGGCCTCCAGTGGGAGTGAGGGCCGGTAAACGTCGTCCACGACCTCTACATCTCTGAAGGACGAAGACCTGTCCAGGCTGCAGGAGCGCAGCTCAGACTGAGAGCTCGCGTTGGAGCCGGGTTTGTGGAAGTGCTGCGTCTGGTGGCTCCAGTCAGGAGGTTTGTCAGCTTTGCCGTATCCCAGCTGCTGCTGGTGTGGCTGCGATTTGTCCTTCTTTTGGCAAACACTAAGTCGATGGTGATGAGCGGGACTTTCGTAAGATCCTTCTCCACTTCTGTCGTCGGACTTTCTCCCACCTCCTCCTGCTCCACGACAGTCGGTGGCTGCCAGGTCTCCGAGGGGCCCAACTGAGGGCACGTACGTTACTCTCGCCTCCCTGCCGGACCCTGCGGGGGTGGAGGCCGAATCTTTGGAGGGCGTCAGTGTGAGAGGCGCTGGGGAACAGTAGAACTCAGGATGAGGATGGTGATGCGCGGGATGTAGCCACCCTCCTGCCACTGTGGCGCCCATGTGCAAAGCATGAGGAGGAGGTGGCGGAGGCGGAGGGGGAGGCATGGAGTAGGAGGCCACAGCGTGGGGGTTCGGAGGTGCCAAGATGGCTGCCGTGTTAGCCGCACCTCTTCTCATACATTCATTGGAAGAAGCTGAGGATTCGCTGATCCTCATCTCCCCGTTTATGGGTCCATCCTTGGAGCACCGCCTGCCTCCTCCAGATGGAGGTCTACCAACTCCACCACCATTGCAGCTGCTCAGTGCTCCCCCTTTTCCTCCGGCGCCGGTCTCTGCTATCGAACCGCCGGACAGTTTACAGGCACTCATATGTTTCGTCTCCTGATTGGCCGAGTCACCGTCTCTGTACTCCTTGTGTCGCTCCAGAGAGTGTCTGTGCTCCTCCTCCCTGCCGTGCGGCGCGAGGTGAGGAAGGAGGGCGTGGTGAGGGTGGGGGTAAGCTTGGTGGTGGTGCGCAGAAGGAGCGGCGGCGGCGGCGGGGTTCGTCTGATGAGGATGGTGATGATGAAGCGGGTGCGGTTTTTCTTTGCTCTCCTGGTGCCGCTCCTTGCTGCTGGATCGCTCCTTTGCCTTCGACGCAGACGAAACTCCTTTCTCGCCCGCGTCCTTGGCGCTCTTCCCACCGCCGCCTCCCCCGTTGTCCGTCTCTCGGCCGCACGAGCCGAGCGAGTGGCCCGGGGCCGTCCTGGACAGCGGCGGGAGGCTGTGACCGGTGGAGAGCAGCGGGGGCTGGGGAGGAAGGCCTCTCAGGTAGAAGTGATCTGGGGGACGAGGAGAAGTAAAGTTGAGGGTTCTTAGAAATATGGAGAGAAGTGTTGGCTTCAAGGTGGCTGTTAAAAAAATTACTTTGAACAAAGTGCGATTAAAATCACGACATTCAAATATGTTTGAGAGGAAAAGGGAACGAGAAGTTGTCAACTTGATGAACTAGATCCGAGTTACCAGCTGTTTTTACTCCCGTGGTGAGTGCTGATTAAGCAGTTTGTGAAATATAAAGCTATTTTTTCACTCTGTCACACACACACACACACACACACACACACACACACACACTAACACACACACACCTACCTTTCTGAGTTTCGTAGAAGCGGTGCTGTCCATAGAGACTGTTGCTATGGTGATCCAGGGGACTCATGGCGAGAAAAGGAGAAGCAAGACTTCCTGAATAGCTGGGGTACCCTGTCAGAGGAGAGGGAGAATTGATGTCTCTCTGCAGCGTTGACATTCAGCAGCCCTCTAAACAAACAGTTTATCTCAACGATCTATCATGAAATGGGGCCATTTTGAAAAAAAAAAACACAGAAAAAAATGTGTCCAGTTAGTGCTACTTTCACCATAAATGCACTTTTACACAAACACGCCACATGGGTTGACATTATTTACAATGGACAAAGTGGTGACAAAAACCACAGCAGACATCTACTGCCAAGTGTTTGCAGCATTTAACTGGACAGAATTTGCTCCTCTACAAAAACAGATTTTTCCCAAACCAAGAGGACAAACAGTATGGAGCATCGCACCCCCTCTCTTTAACACACACACACACACACACACACACACACACACACACACACACACACACACACACAAACAAACAGTCCTCCCAGGAGGTCACTGGGAGGTGAGTGGTCGTTCCACTCTGTTCCTTGTCTTCAAGGACGTTGAACTGTATCGTAGGATAGAGGAGGTCTCATTGGTTTGTGTTGTCGGGGGCGGATGTGTGTGGGGATGGGTGAGGGTCGCCTTGTGTGTGTGTGTGTGTGTGTGTGTGTGTCGCGTTGTCGTGGTCGGTGAGGTGGGATGTTACTGGAGGGAAAAACAGCAAAATCACTGCAGGCCCACTTACACACACAAGTACACAAACATGCACACACCACACAGGAGGCACACGACTCCGCATTATTGGGGAAAAGGCTGGGATTGTGTGTGCGTGTGTGTGTGTGTGCGCGTTTGTGTGTGTGTGTGTGTTCTCCAGCAGCTGGTTTCATGCCCCACAGAGTGTCCTTGCCGGCCCGTTAATTGGCAGCCGTTAAAAGTTTAACGGTGGTGGCCAAAGTAAACAGCACTCCATAAAAACTCATCCTACGCATTCCACAGTCGCACTGCAAAACCACCAACACCCCCTCACGGCTCCCAGCATGTGTGTGTTTGTGCTGCAACGTAAATGCATGGACTGTGTACACTCAAATGTGTGTGTGTGTGTGTGTGTGTGTGTGTGTGTGTGTGTGTGTGTGTGTGTGTGTGTGTGTGTGTGTGTGTGTGTGTGTGTGTGTGTGTGTGTGTGTGTGTGTGATTACTCTGACTGGTTAACAACCAGTGAATCTAAATGGCAACAATTAGCCAAAAGGCTCTATCAGCCATCTAAAGCCAATCCCCTGGGTAATGATGAGTGATAAAACTCAGGAGGGAGGGAGGGAAGATGAGAAAGAGGAAGAGGGAAACAAAGACGACAGAGGGACACGGTGGGGAAAAAAGAAGGGAGGGTGGGGGGGGGGGATGAGTGAAAGAAGGAAGGGAAGAAGGGATAGAGGAGGTTAGTGATGGAACAACGATGTAAAGCCAGTAAAAGTAAAAGAGACAACAGAAGAAAAGGGCTGTCAATATGAAAAGCCCCCAATCTGGTGCTGCTGTGAGGCGTATGGAGAGGGGAGTGTGTGTGTGTGTGTGTGTGTGTGTGTGTGTGTGTGTGTGTGTGTGTGTGTGTGTGTGTGTGTGTGTGTGTGTGTGTGTGTGTGTGACGAGGGGGAGATGAAGGAGGAAGTGAAGAGCTTTGAGATGGCTGAGATGAGAGGAAAGAGGAAAGTAAGAGGAGCGAGAAGAGCGAGAGCACATGAGAGGGGACAAAAAACAAGGACAGGTGTGGAAGAGGGAGAGCGAGTGAAAATGTGTGTGTGTGTGTGTGTGTGTGTGTGTGTGTGTGTGTGTGTGTGTGTGTGTGTGTGTGTGTGTATGAGAGAAAGAGAGAGATGTGTGTGTGTGGAGGAATATGTGCATTTCTTCGTGAATATGTCTCATCTGTGACTGTGTGTGTGTACGTGTGTGTGTGTACGCGTGTGTATGTGCGTGTATATGTGTGTGTGTGTGTGTGTGTGTGTGTGTGTGTGTGTGTGTGTGTGTGTGTATCAGCCAGGTTTCTTCTCTCCATGCTGGCTACGCTCCACTCTCTGGACCGTGGCCAGCTGGCAGACCGCCTACCGGAGCTCCCTGGCTTGAATTCTTAAAAACAATCATTTGTAGTGCGCGTGCGCATGTTCGTGCACGTGTGTGTGTGTGTGTGTGTGTGTGTGTGTGTGTGTGTGTGTGTGTGTGTGTGTTTGTAGACATCAAAGCCGAGCCACACAGACACGAAATCCGTCTGATAGGCGCACACATTCTCCGTCCACACACACACACACACACGCTCGCTCTCCTCGCCGCTGCTCTCTCACACGTTGACGTCCTGCCTCCGACTCTTTCTATGAATCTGATTTAGGACCGTCGCTCTGGGCGACATTAGCGTTCATTTTCGGGGCTTAACTGTTGCTATATATTGCTCGATGAGCTGCAAATGAGGCAGTTGTACAAACAAAACGCTTGTTCCCTTTCAAGCTTTAAAGCTGCGTCAGGAGAGATTTCTATTTAAAAACACGGCTCTTATGGGTTCTTCGTATGAGCCGAAATCACACATTTTGGCCGCAAATGTCCCACGAGGCAGCGATTCATACATGCTGGTGTGAACAAGTCTTCACCAACAGGATATTACAAATCAAAACATATAGGAGGGAAATTAAAACAGCAGCGACCTCAAGAAACAGTTTCACCATCTTTTGCTCCTCTGTTACAAAGCAATTAAAAGTTGAGATGATACTTAAAGAAATTACCTCAAAATCAATAGATTTTTCTTGATTTCCCCAAATAATTAGCGTCTGTAAACTGTGGCAACTGGCAGACATGTGACGGGGAAGCAACTTAATCCATGCTGTGTGAGATTAATTAATATAATTAATTTTTAATAATGAATTAAATTACTAAAATAATATTAAGAAACAAGTCAGAAAACATTTTGACATTGTCAAAGCCAGAAACTCATCTGTAACGAACAACAGCATGCAAAGTACCAGGATGTTGGCTCATCCCACGATGACATGATGTCATCGTAATTAATGCTATTGATTACACCTGTGCGCTCCACTGCTGCAACATGTCACCTCACTTTGGATGCAAAGAAAGTTAACGTCTGCACCGAAAGCCGACCGGTTTCCATTTTGTTCTTTAGAGTTCGTGTTCGGAGATGTCAAACGTTTTCTCAGGGCGACATCACAGGGTGTTATCGTTCACTTGCTCGCAGTTTTGTGAAGAACTGGCGAAACGTGAAATTCTGATTCTGACCGTTTTCACCGTTAGTTGAGAAATACAGCCTGTGGCGGAAGCTGTCTGTCTGCTCAAGCCTTTTTGGAGGTTATCTGTTTAGACCCATCGTGCTGTCAAAAGAGAAATCCTCTTACACACGTACACACACACGCACACACACACACACACACACACACACACACACACACACACACACACACACCTGAAAGGGACAGATAACTAAGTCGAGCTCACTCTTTGACCACAAACGGTTAACAGTCGAAAGAGGACATGATGCATGTGGATGCGCACATTTTTGTGTGCATGTGTGTGTGTGTGTGTGTGTGTGTGTGTGTGTGTGTTATCAGGAAGGGGGCCGTTGGAGGTCGGTTGGCCCAGAAGGGGCCCTCGGGGTGGGGCTGCGGTCGGAGGGGGAGGAGGCTGTGTGGAGGGAGAGGATGGTGGAAATGGGGGTAAGTTTCAGTGTGTGTGTGTGTGTGTGTGCGTGTGTGTGTGTGTGTGTGTGTGTGTGTGTGTGTGTGTGTGTGTGTGTGTAGAAGCTCATGAAACTTAAAACTCGGCCCCTAACAGAGAGCGGGGGGGGGGCTGAAAGATGATTGAGTGAAAGAAGGGGAGTGAATGAAAGGAGCCTGAAGTGTATTGTGAACTACTGCATTCTGATCCAACTTCTGTACTGAGTAAAGCTGTGTGCATTTGTGTGTTTGTGTAATTTTGTGTTTGTGTAATTGTGTGTTTGTGCGGCAAGAGGAAACGGAAGACTTCGGTCGTGCACCATTTTTGAAAGCGTCACGGTGCTCGAGCTCTGAACTAAAATACCGCCACAAACACAAAGCCACACGCTCGCTGACATACAGAGCCAGAAGAGTTGTCTGTGTGTGTGTGTGTGTGCGTGTGTGTGCGCTCTATAAGTAGCATCATCTGCGGCGTCACTGCTGAGCGTGTGTGGCCTCCGCTCAGTGTTGGTTAAACCACTTAATGGCTCCATCTTGATCTAATCCCAAACCAAGACCCGGGATTAACCAGAGACCCGAGCACTCTGAGCTGCCTCCTGCGTGTCCGTGTGAGTGTCCGTATGTGTGCGTGTGTGTGTGTTTTTGTGTGTGTGTCTTACCTTCATGTGAATGGGGGAACCAGATAGGGGAAGCGCTCGAATGGGGTCCATGCCTGTAGGAGGGGGAGGAGGGGGAGGCAGCGGGTCCCGAGGGGTGAGGAGGGTGGGAGGGCGGCGACCCCAGACTGCTGGCCAGGAAGGAACCCATGAAGGAAGCACCTGAGAGACGCAGAGGCTGCAGGTTAGAGAGGTGCTGCTGATAACGTTTGAGCAAGCGACACCACAGAAGAAGCATTGTGTCTGGTAGACTGAGGAAAGAGGAGAAAATACATGTTTCATGCTCAGTTTCTCACACATCTTTGTAAGAATAATAACAATGATACTGATAACAATAATAAAATAGTTTAAGTATAAACATGTCGGGAGTTTGAGGCCGGATATTTCTCCTGTCAGCACGTATAAAGTCAGACTATTACCAAGGAGTGAAAAAAGGAAATTTCCCGACCTGCCCTTGAGAAATGAACGTCCCAATTCTGATTTAAGAAATATCCCATGTGACACGTTGGATTGTTTTTCTTTTTAAATTATGATCAGGAAAAAGCTTCAAGGTGACTTGTTTTCTCCTCAATCCATATCTGAATGTGTATAAAGTGGCGTTTGGGCCGTGAAGCTAGTATTCGAACACTCCACTGACAATTTGTGATTTGTTGATTTTCAGCACCAAATAGCAACAAACACATTCAATTAATAACCACGGTGGCTGAACGTTGAAGGCCGAGTGGCCCCGGTTTAAGTAACACACTGAGTGACAGAGGAAACTTAAAACCTGCAAAGCTACAAAACCTGAAGAGCCGGTCTCGCTAATTCCACTGATTGGTTGATTCAACTCAAGTGGGAAGGCAGGTTCAAAACAAAAGTTAAGGTCACAGAAGTATACAAAATACTTTGGTAGTTGTTCATGATTGAGAACTGACGAAGCGAGCTGTGAACCCAACACCAAGCTTCCCAACAGACATCCAGGTGATCAGTGCCAAAGACAACGAGACATCACACCGGACGGAGAGGACATCCTTGAAACTAGTGGAAGCAAAGTGAGAAGAAAAAGAGCATCTTTTCTTGATTCTCAGCACACTCAAGTCTCTTCAGCACGTCTCTTTGCCTAAATCTGCTTTTGACCAATCATATTCAAAAGCATCACGCCGTTTACGAACCCTCGTTCTTCTTATTCGAAAGGGACAAAGAGGGAGCGCAGACGCTCAATCTCATCCTGCTACAGTCTCAACTCAGTTTGGCTCAGTTTGAATGTATTTCTACTTATCAGCATGCTCTCATTTAATGGAACAACCTGAACAGTTGTACGGGAAGGAGGAAACAAACCCACGGGGAATCAGGTAATTAGTCACTGGATGGCGAGAGAGAGAGAGAGAGAGAGAGAGAGAGAGAGAGAGAGAGAGGGGCAGGTAGGTTGGGTCGTTACCCATAAATGCTGCCTCGCATCAGAGACAATTACCACAACCACAACATTCTGCATAGGTGTTACACACACACACACACACACACACACACACACACACACACACACACACACACACACACACACACAGTACCCTCACCTCAACCACGACCCGGCGCCCTAACAACCACAACCACAAGTGCCTTCCAACTGTCTGCCAATCTGCCTCTCTTCTCTCTCTCGCAGTGAAACACGCGCTCGCATTAGAGAGAGGGCATGGGATAAATCAAGAGGGAGACGGAGCGGCGGTGTGTGGAGGGAGACAAATCAGAAAGAGGTGTGTGTGTGTGTGTGTGTGTGTGTGTCTATTTATACAGCTGGATCTGAAGCACTGGCGCGCGCGCACACACACAGATGAAGACAATTTAAAAGTAGAAATCCCTCCATCTTTTGCGCTTGATATTTTCCCTCTTTGTAGTCATAATACATTTGGAGGAAGAAGAAGAAACTTTCCCTTTTAGGCGTTTATTTTCTCTCTTTCCGTCTCTCTTTCGTCCGCTCCCTCACCCTCTCTCAGGCAGGATATTTTTACAGAGGCTTTTTTTTTTCTCCTTCTCTTCTTCTCTCATTTTTTCTCCCTCCAAATCTTTTCTTGTACAACTGTAGATCAGTGGCCTTTCAGCCAGTCATAATAAAACACAGCTCATATAAGACTCAGGCTGGTTTCACAAGCCCCCCCTGGCAGAGTGGCACACACACACACACACACACACACACACACACACACACACACAATGGTTGACAGACATTACAAAAGAAAGCCACCATGCATTTTTTAAATTACACGATGCATAGAGAAGTGTCTTCAAGAGCCATAGAAGTTCAATTTGATCAAAGAAGACATAAAAAACTGAATTTATGACACTGATTTCAGACACTAGTGATATTGATAAGTACGTTTTGTGGTGTAAATACTCAGCATTCCCGGTGAACTTTCTCTCCACAGAGGTTTCTTTAATCTCTCACCCTCCCAGATCGCTACCCTTCCCCCTTATCCCCATCTTTTTTCCATTTACTCATCTCTTTCCCGTCCTCCCTCCATCCCCTCTTTCCTGTCACCGCCATCCCCGCCCCTTCTGTGTTTTTCTGTTCAAAAAAATCATATTTGCCCACTCCCTCTGGATGCTGATATGGAAAATCATCTTCGAGGCCAACCGCTAACTTAAACCTTATTTCTGTCACTGTTTTTCTTTCTTTCCTCCTCCTCCTGCTTTTCTTCCTGCCCTCGGTTTCCGCTTTTGTTTTATCCTCATCCGCACATTCCCTTTCCATCTGTCACCGCTGCATCCTCCCTCTTCCCCGTAGCTCTGAGCAGAAACAACGATTGATGAACGCACCGAATTAGCCACCACGGAGGAGCTATGTCGGGATGAAACACAAGCTTTACTCACCAGTGGGTTGGATGTTCTGATCAACCACAGATCCATGTCAAAAATCAAACTCTGACCCAAGTGACATTATGATTACATGCAGCTTATTGCTATAAGCACATGTTATTTACCATAAATACAAGCTGCTGACTGAGAAAGCAGCTCCATTCAGTCATTCAGTGGTAATTAAAGTAGAAAATGTGTTCGTATGTCACCCAATTTTCCCAGTTGGCATCATGACTTGGAAAAGTGTGTCAACACGCAAGCAGCGAATCCTCCGATGTTGACAATCCAAGGTAAAAGACTTTGAATTATGAGTTTTATTCATGCTAATACAGCCAGCTGTACTTACAATGAGCAAAATCTGCTTTAGTTTATTTATGATTGACTGTAATGTGATTTGCTGAGGGGAAAATCCACTCAAAAACACTTAAACACTGTTTTATTAAAAAAAATGTGCTGGAAATGTGCCTTGCTTTTCCGGGCAGGTTTTGCTGCTTGGCATATTTTTTGGTGTTCTCATGGATAACGGGGCCAAACATAAATTTTGGGACGTTACATTTCCAGCGCAGCCACAGTGGAGTCGATGGCAGCAAATCTGAAGATTCAACAGTATAAACGTCAGGATTTGGTGACAGAATATAACAGCCAGAGCTTCAGATACGCCATTTTACTCTGATGCTTAAGAGTCATACAGGGAGAAGTATATCTACAAAAGACAACACATTTTTTTTATATAAGTTATCTACAAAAAGTAGCTTGTTAGTTGTCACACTTATGATATTTCAGGGTGGAATTTTATTATTCAACCCTAAACAAAAGTCGGACGCAAAAAATAAAGTACATTTATGCGTTCAAGTTTTCACACCTATAAAAGGCACAATATTACAGTTTTAATTAAGGATGAATCCAGCGGGTCAGCCCAAAACGTTGGCAGGTTTGAAAGCGTAACTCTGTAAACGCTTTCATGCTAAATCCAAAGAAAGCGTCAAATGATAAAAACGCCCCCCCC
>NW_027175920.1:10065044-10142544 GCF_023055335.1 Clinocottus analis | reverse complement strand
TCTCTGCGTCCAATCGCAGCTCGGCTGGCTGCAGCCTCCACCAGCTGTCTCCTGCACACAGGGGGTCGTCTTGCACGCCGCGCCCGGGATGTGCCCCCTGTACCCTGGGTAGCGCTGGTGAGGTGAGGGGGGGGGGGGGGTTGGGTCTGTCTGAGGCTCAACCACTGCTGACTCATCTCACACACACACACACACACACATACACACATACGCGTCTCCTCTCTCTCTCTCTAGCTTTCACTCTTGAGATGCAGCGGAGGCAGCAGGCTGAGGAGACGGAGACGGGGACGGCGGCCAGTGGGAGCCGTCAGGCAGCGGTAATCTGACTGGATTACCAACCAGGTGGAAACATTCAGCCTCTCGACTCCCACTACTCCTCCTCCTCGTGCTCTTCCTCTACTCCATCCATCTATCATTTACATGCTCATATTCTTTTTTCACCTAGCGCTTTCTTTCTTACACAGGGGCCTCTGACATAATCAGTACTCCACACACACACACACACACACACACACAGGCACACACACACACCATATTTTCTCTCTACGTCATGCGAGTTGTTTGTGTGCGAAGGTGTGTGCAGGTAGGAGGGTGAAGGGGTGTGTCTCATCTGCGCTGCCGCGACGATCAAAGCCAACGCCGAGAAACTTCCAGGAGAAGAGAGACATTACTGACAGCATCATGATGAATGGACAGGGCTGCGGTGCGGCATGTCACACACACACACACATGCACACACACAAACATGCATAAACATGCACGCACACACACAGACGCACATTAATAGCAAAACGATATCGCAGGATTTAGCTGCAGGATCTTCACTAACAAGACTGAACGTGAAGAAGAAAAGAGGAAGGAGAGAGAGAGAGGGAGATAGAGGAGAAGAAAAAGGTCAAAGAGGAAAGATTAAGGGACAAGATAGAGAGAAGCTGAAGTGAGGTTATCTCGTCCAACCAAAACACACTGATTATGGTTTATTACTCTTTCAAAGCATAAAACACAAGCAGATTAATATAGAAACCATGTGTGTGTGTGTGTGTGCGTGTGTGTGTGTATGTGCACAGCTGTGCATGTGTTCACACATGTGACATGAATGGGCGTTCTTTCTTCCTGTATTACTAGGTCACACACACGCACACATGATCGAACACATCCACACACACACACACACACACAAACACACACACCTTCATGTAAACAAAAACCGTCTGCTGTCTGGGAAGTAACACACCTGTTCAATGACAAGCTTTGCCACGCCCTCCGTAATACTGCACACCTGTGCTACTGCAGGCTAAACCTAACCTTAATCCCACACACACACACACACACACACACACACACACACACACACACAAACACACACTATTGCTGCCCAGGGGCTAACGTCACAGAAAAAGGGAAGAAAGAAAGGGAGACTGGAATAAAAGCAAAGCGGTGAAACAAGGAGGGGAAAGAGAGACAAAGGCTTTCCCACCGCTGCTATCAGTAATCTAAACGCCTGTGTAATATCATTGTGGGGTTTTATCAAATGTGGGCTGAATCTTATGGCGTTGGTATGCGGCTGTCATTCCATCACCTTGTCAAGCGCGACCATATTCAAGCAGACACCATGCTGATCTAAATAAGAGGCTTCAGCAAATTGATGGATTGCAGGTTTTCCGGGATATGAAGAAACAGGGGGGGGAATGAGAGGGTTTTTTTTATACTTTGAATTACTGTAAGTGATACACCCGGTTTGGTCCTGTGAGACAGTAAAAAAATGTGTCTGTGTCTCTTTCCAAAGATCTGAAACAACCCCCCCCCCATCGTAACCCCCCTCCTGCCCTGGTATGGCCAACCCCACATCATATCTACCCCCTGTGCCGAGGCCTAGGGCCAGGCATACAGCTTTCTGAATCTCTAAGGGGGGCAAGCACAAAGGTAACCCCCATCCTAACCTCGCAGCACGCACACACACACACACACACACACACACACACACACACACACACACACACACACACGTACCCCAACCCCCATCCCAAAACAACAATCCTCTATGCCCATCATGTCAGTCAAAACCCCATCAGGGACATGCATGGAGAGTCTGGATATCTGGAATCTCAATACAGTGTCATGCACCTTGAGACCCAGTGAGAGGCCCTCTTGAATATATTTCAATAGCATTATCACTCTGCATTACTACGCTTTTTTCCTTTCAACTTTACAGAATCATCTTTAAATTGGAGCATAATGTATGTCAGCGGGTAGTGATATCAGTCAAAGGGGAGCGTAATGGGTTTAAATTGTTATGCAAGTTTATGTGTGTTTGTTAAAACAATCTCACCATCGAGGTAGAGGTTTTAAACATGCCATGGCCATATTTTGGGTAAAATCACTTCAGTCAAATTTGAAGTAAATATGCAGCTAAATGTCTCGTGAAATATATAAAATATTCTATTAACGTAAAATAAATATACTTATTGCGTAATATATTTTAATAGTATAGAACTGTAAATACTGTAAATTATTCAATGTGTATCATACCATAATACATATAATTGCAGAGTAATACACAGTATAATACATTAAATTTACAATTGCACTTTTAAATATGTTACATTTTAAAATATATTTCCAAAAATTCCTGAACTATGAAAAATGAGAAGTACGCATTGAACATGAGCATATTGTGACTTGATTGTTAGAAATTAAAGTGTAGACGGTTGCATACACAAAACAGTTCAAGTAAAAACATATGCTGCATACATTTGGGGTCATGTAAGTGTAAGAACATCTCTGAAGACAAAACGAGCTGACAATAATAATATTATTTTTATTTTTGTTTCCTCTAATTGAAGCAAAGAGCAGAACCAGGACCCCAAACACACCAAATATCAAAGTGCTTTAGTTTCTGTGTTTGACCGGAAATTTAGAAATTATGTATTTCTTAAATAAATAAAAGAGTTAAAATTCCCCCTGGACGTCTTGCCTCGTTTTTTTTTTCTTCATTTTTTTTTTTTTTTTTTTTTTTGCTGTTGTGTAAAACTAATGAAAATGCAAATGAGCGCAGACACAGGACGACCGACGATCATTGATTCATAGGAGTCTCAACGTCTGTTTAAAGCAGCCTGCATTTGATAAATGATAATTAATGAGATTTCTGATCGAGCACGTTCACATTCATCCAGTTAGTCCAGTTTACAGACACTGTATGCTCTCTCTCTCTCTCTCTCTCTCTCTCTCTCTCTCTCTCTCTCTCTCTCTCTCTCTCTCTCTCTCTCTCTCTCTCTCTCTCTCTCTTCACACACCCGCATCCCCCCCCCCCCCCCCCATTGAGACAGGATACCAAAGCTACTTGTTAAATCTAATGCATGCACTGTCAACCCATTCGCACCCCGTCACGTCCCCGCTCAATATAGAAACCGGATTTTCTGGTATTACCTCCATTACCCAGAGCTCCCCTCCACCGCCGCGACCCCCACGTTGTGACCGGTACAAAACCAGCATGTGGCCCCCGGACCCACCAGCACCAGCCCATCATGCTCCATGGAGCCACATGCGCGAGGGAGGAAACGTTGCACAGAAACTGGAGTCAGCTAATAGCTTTAATTTATTGTTTAATGGGAAATATAAGCAGTGGAATTACCCAATTCTAATTAATTACTTCAAATGGCAATGATTAGTACTTTACTAATTGATGAAACCATATAAATCTATGACAAGATTATGCTACTGGAAAACGCCTAATAATCCATGTGTGATAAAGACAAATAATCCTATAATGTTTCTAAAATCACGAGAGGTTTTAAGTCCAACGTGAAGGGTGTATGCAGTCAATGTAAAGTAATCTGGTTTGCCAAGTTTCTTTAAAAGGGGAATGTCCCACAGTGTTGCATATTTGGCTTTTACGCGAGGCTGAAACACTAAACTGATCATTTTGATATATAACACACAGAAAGCAGCTATGTCATAAACAGTTCAATAAATACAATTACAAATACAACTATTGAAGATGCCTGCACATTTTTTTAAATTAATTTATAATAGCCAACAATCTGAGCAATTTCACTCCACAGTAAATTAGCTCGTCCCAATGAGCTTTAATGTTCCCCAAGTTTGAAATATGGATGTGCTTCAGACAAAAAAGACTGAACTACGATTATTTTTTTTTTAAATGTATTTTTTAAAACCACTCGTCACGGAAAAAGCTGCATTCAAACTGACCTGAGTGCGGCCCCATGGAGAGGTGGGACGAGTAGTATTTCCCCGGCTGGAAGTGCGCGGGGTGCTGCACGGAGCCGTGGCCGCCTGGCGCCAGCCGGGACGCGGCGCTGTGGACCAGCGCGCTCCGCTCCGTCAGGAGGTGGTGCGGAGGAGCGAAATCTCGGCTTTCCATCCCGTTGCGAAGCGATAAATCCCAAATCCGAAGTAAAATCCGGAGGCACCGAAGGTCTCAGGCACCCAGATGCAAATAATCCCTTTTATGAACTTCGGGCTCCCCTCGCATTGAGCGGAGTTTTGGCTTTGCAGGGTGGAAACTGAGTCCCCGTCATGTCCTACAAAAGGGAGAGCAGGAGACACGTCAAAGCGCTGACAATAATGAGCCAGATAGGGATGTAGTGCTGGAGAAAAGGCTGTGCTGAGAGACAGTCGCTGTTCATGTTTAGACAAACAGCCGGCATTTACAAAAGCAATTCAAATTTCACTAAAACGACCCTATTTACATATCGTTCTCCCTCCAGTTTGGCGCTGCGTGTCCTCTGCGTTTCATTTCATTAACGACGATTTAGCGCCAGCGCAGGAAGGTGAGTGAAGTCTGTTCTGCAGATAAAAAAAAAAGGTGGTTGAGCTGAGTTTATGTGGATTTACCCTGCACCTCATCGGTGGAGTCTATGCCCCCCCACCCCCCTCCTCCTTCCTCCTCCTCCTCCTTCTTCCTCCTCCTCCTCTTCATCCTGTGACCAAACACGATGCAAATAACGCACACGGGAGCTTTCTTTATCAGCCAAAAGAATGGAGAGGAAAGGGGGAGATTTGGCTCAGGTACAAACAAATGGTGCATATACAGTACAAGAGTTCACAGCCATAAAAAAAAAGCCTCTCGATGAAGGACGAGTTGTTAGGTCTTTAGACTGAACAAGGACCGGCCATAAACAAGCTGGACCTCTGGGGATCTTGCACTCAAATATGAAGAAAAACATTTGCACAACATAAGAATGCACAAAAACACCAAATTCTGCAGACTGAAGCATATTCCTCATGCCTCAGAGTGACTTCATAGCGCTCGACACACGTTGCTGCTCTGATTAATGCTTGTTGTTTATGTAAATTAAGTTTGATTTCTTTCCTCATTCAGTTGTCATAAAATCTAATCCATCGGACACTCACTTGTGTCACATGATATTCTATAATAAAATTAAAAAACGTGGGTTTCGTATAGGATACAGTAGCCACACACACACACACACACACACACACACACACACACACACACACACACAACCTTGGATCAATTGTGTTTTAAAGCTTTTAGAATAAAATCTGACTTTACTGATCCTTGTTTTTTATGATATAACCAAACTTCATTCACCTTTCATGTTTGGCTTTTGAAAAGTATTTTATGTTCGTACAGTTGTAAACGTGATTCTTATTTGTGTGGTTGCTTAATAATGAAAACGGTGATGAAACAGCTATTTCTGTCAACTCCTGCCGGGTCAGCAGCAGTGGCCCTCGCCTCTTGGCAATGGCGAGCACCATGCATCTCTACGCATACAGTGTATATCTACACGCTACGCAGTAATCACACACACAAATCAAATCACCTTTATGCTCCAGAGCGAAAGAGCCAAGCAATAAACAGGGAAATAGACTTGGAAATCATCGACTTTATATGTATCCCTTATAGTAGGTCATTTACTTAAATAGGGCTCCATGTGACGTTCAGATACTGAGAGCTGCGTTCACCAAACACACCTCAGCAATCCATTTATTAGGCTTCTCAATGCATGGCACGTCCATCTAGCGCTCTGTAGATGCTGATAGCACCTCCCTGGAATCAACGATAAAGGAACAAAGAAAAATATCAAATGCTCTGGTGGACCAGGGGCTTGTGAAGTGCATAGGCTGCATGGGCTCGGATATTCAAGTCTCCTTTATACGCGCACACTCTCTCACAGGCAGGCTGCTCAAGGACTCCAACTTTCAGGAATTGTGCGTTGAGAGGGGGGAGAAAAATCTCCAAAGTTCAGCAGCTCTGTCAGAGTGAATGTGTGTGTGTGCGTGTGTGTGTGTGTGTGTGTGTGTGTGTGTGTGTGCGTCCAAACACCCACAAGCATAAAATATCCAACGCATGCACATACTGTATTCTAAATGATTCCATATACGAACATCTGCCCTAAACTGCCAGTGCATTTAAATAATTTAATTTCCCCGTGTGCTGGTGAGCACCACGTTGTCGTTTTTGACCACATAGTCGACAGCAAGAGGAAGAAATGAGGGTAGAAACAGGAGAGAAACGCACACTCCACTGCAAGCGCACTGGGAAGGCAAAATGGACTCTCCCCTGTCCCCTAGGCTGTGAGAAACAATGGCCCTTCTCTACGGGACATCAATCATACACCACTCTCGGCTGACATTTGTCTATACATTTTTACATTTTCAGGCCGTAAACACACGTCCTCGGTGTTTACATTCCACATCAACAGAGAGCCACTCAGGCTGCATTTAACAACCTGGATCTAAATCCACTGTTATCGCTCGCCACGCAAACAAAACGACGTGAGCAGATCGCGCGTAACAGTTTGGTGGGGGGAATTATCATGTGGATCGACTGGAGTGTGTGCGCGCGCGCGTGCGTCCGCTCGCGTTTGCGTGTACGTGTGTGTGCGTGCGTGTGTGTGTGTGCGTGTTTGTGTGTGTGTGTGTGTGTGTGTGTGTGTGTATACGTATAGAACGCTTTCAGACTTCCTTCCACTTCACTCAGACTCCCCCAAACCCATACACGCCTCCCAAACACACACACACACACACACACACACACACACACACACACACACACACACACACACACACACACACACACACACACATGTATAAGCACACACACACACTTTCCAAACATGCACACACACACACCTCAACCACTGCTGCCCTGCAGAGGGTCAAACTATCGGCAGACGAAAATCCCTCCCTACAAAAAAAGTATCCAGTACTGGTCAAATCGACATTACATGAACTCAGCACAAAAGACAGCACACCAGCAAATAATTGTATTTTCCGAATCTCAAATCCAGGTGTTAAACCTGAAATACGCGTTTTGTGCTATTTGAAGAGAAATCCATTGAATCATAAATGTGTGGACCTTTGGACAAAAGATAAAACGGGGAATTAGTGGCTCCGGTTCAGAGGCTAACTCATTGCCTTGAACAATTTTGCAATAAAGTGAAGTCACAAAGCATCACCGAGACACTAAATCCGGATATTCAGAGGCCGGAGGGAGCAGCCCGGCCGAGCCGAGGACAGACCCGGCGTCTGCGCTGCCTTCATGCCGATGGGGGGAGATGCGGGGGAGCACTGCAGTTCGCAATAAACTCAACCGTCTCCCTCCCTCTCAAACACACAGCGACAGGAAAAGAAAACGAACAAAGAATAATCTACAATTTATAATCTATAAAACTAGCGGCGCGAGGAGGCGATCTGAAAAGCGAGTGCTTTTGAATAGTCCTCTGAATGAATCAGAAACACACAAGTAATTTGGCTGTGAAGAGAGGTCAAATCAAAAAAAAAAAAAAAAAAGTGACACACATATCGTCCACAGCTCCAGACTGGACAGGAGTGGTCTGAAAATAAATGATTCAAAAATAGCGCACAATGAGATGTGTTGCTTCAATAGTAATATTATAATTACTGGTTGAGGGATGTTTTTAAATTCATACTCTGTGGAGTACAGCACAATCCTCGCAGCTTGCGTTTGACCCTTTTACTTCTCTAAAAAAGGCATGACAGGGGATAATAGTATTTTGGGGAAAACACATCGTTAAAGGGCAATTTAAATAAAACGTCACATTCAGACCATTCCCCTGCACGCAGCGTGTGAACTGCAATGTACATTCATCACAATCAGATTATTAAAAAAAAACAACACGGATGTAGAAAAAAAAAATCATTTGCTACTCACTGGTAAGTTACATCCATTCGCGTGGCAAGTCGGTTATAAAGAAAGAAAAAGTACAAAAATATTCAAAGTGAAAATCCCCGAGTCGCAGAGATGAAACATGTGGGATTGATTACATCCTATGCTGCTGCAGACTGTGCTGTGCAGTCAGTTGAGGTATGGGAGAGACGCGTCGTAGAAGTTCAGGCTTGTAGTGAATCGAGGCTCGTTCATGCAGCCGGAGATTCAGACACGCCGGGAGGAGGAGGCGGAGGAGGAGGAGGAGGAGGAGGAGAGGGGGTGGGGGGAGGAAGAGAAGAGCAGGGTGGAGGGGGGTGTGTGCGTGTGTGTGTGTGTGTGTGTGTGTGTGTGTGTGTGTGTGCGGGGAGGGGTGAACGCGCAGGCCTATTGGTTTGAGAACGACAATGTGAAAGCGTGCCCGTGAGGCCCCCCCCCCTCCCCCCTCCCACCACCCCATAGCCTCTCCTCCCCGTCCCTCCCTCCGCCCCCTTCCGACGGTAAACACGCGCCGCGATTGGCTGCCGCTCCGAGCCAATCAGGGAGCCGCCGGGGCCACGGAGCAAAACGGCGGGCGTTTGATTTGCAGCCCTCGGCGCACCGCGTGCACAAGCAAATGCGATGAGACAGGCGGCACCGCTCGGCGCTGTTCCTGCGCGCTGGAAGAGGAGAAGGAGCCGGAGCCGCCTGCACTGTTCTGATCACTGGTGGAGAGCAAACAGCATCTAGCCTATTCCGTGTGATCCCGCTGCAGTTCAGTTCAAATGCTGCATGAGCTCCGAGTGTATCGTTATTTTGCAGGGTGACAGCGATGATGTGATAGTTTTATTGACGCTCCTTGAGGGAATTCCGCTCTTTTCCATTCGCCCCGCCGCATGTGTTTTGCTAAATAAATCCTCATTTGCAGAATCTGTATCTGATTTATTGAACGTGTAGGCTCGCAAAGCAAGACATTTTCGCACAACCACATTAAGATAAGAGAAGTTTAGGACCTCTAATTGTCAGGCGTAAAGTTAAGTGTAAGTTTGATGTAGAAAACATGTCCACTGGGATACTGGGAGGATTTGTTATCAAATGTAAGCGCTCGCTCTGCACTATAGGTTATGCTGTGACAGTGGGAATGCATTTATTCTGTGTAAACTCACTTTATCCATCAATATGCAATTTGTTTAAGGGCATCTGTGATTTAGTAGAAAACAGTGAAGGGCACCTGAACGCATATAGGCTTTTGTAAGGCTTAGGGGGGGGGGGGGGGGGTAAAAAACGGTGAATAAAGATGTTTTACTTTCATCTATTCATGTATATATGTCTGTTTACCTTTTCTGTCACACGCGCACACAGAGGTGCAAATTGAATCACTGCGTAATTTGAACGCATTACTGTCCCCGGGGTTAGCCTTGCGCACGGTTCACTAATTTAGCCAATTAAAAGTGGAAGGATATGGGCTTGTGTGTTTCCATGTCGAAATATATGAGCTGCTATGGGCTAATATTCTCGTCCAGGTTTGTTCCAACGTGGAGGCAAAGGGTTAAAACTCGGGGCTTCGGCCATGCGAGGCTCCTGATTGGCTGGCAGGGTGCCAGAACTCTGTCAATCACCGAGTGTAAACAAGGCTCTGATTGGCTGCTGGCCAGTCCGCACTGGGCTGCCTGAAAAAAGCAATTACTGCCCCTGCGGTTTCAAGGCGGCCCCGCGCAGAACGATGAAAGGAGATAAGGAGGGGCGGTTTCAAGGCGCCCCCCACGGCGAACCCCGTTGGCCCCAGAGCAAAAGGAGAGTCAAGAGTGACTAAATCAAAGGGAATACGGTAAAAGGGGGGAAATTACACGTTGTATTAAACGTAGAGGCTAGATTCACGGAATGCTGCAATAACAACTTTGCGTTTAGAAAATGGGAGAAGAGAAGAACCGGAAAACAGCCAGCTGCTTCCAGAGAGCTCTTCTTTTTGCTTTTTCTTCTTTTTTTTTACAAACACAGAGAAAAGTTTGTGTTACCAGAAGAAGTGATGGGAAGAGAGCGATAGGTCTGTTAGGAATCTAAATCATAAGATGCTCACACCTAAAAGTTAAAAAAGGGACTGTATTGGACCGCAGGACTCGGCTCTCAGCGTCGCTGCTGTGCCTAAAATATTGACTAAAACTTCTATTATTGCCAACTGTTCAATAATTAAGTGGACATTTACGCTTTTACGCAGCAGCGTGAACGGTAGGTCAGTCATAATTAGACGTTTATAGATATAGCAATAGAAGAATGTATAACCGTATTTAATTTCTTTCAGTAAAAACTGACATCTGTAAATTACCTTAAAATATATATTAAATAAATACATTGTAAAAAAAACTTTAGCTTTTAGAAAACGTGAGTGTTACATAAATGCACGTCTAGATAAATGTGGTGTGTGTGTGTGTGTGTGTGTGTGTGTGTGTGTGTGTGTGTGTTTATATATATATATATATATATATATATATATATATATATATATACACACACATACACATACACACACATGTGTGTGTGTGTGTGTGTGTGTGTGTGTGTGTGTGTGTGTGTGTGTGTGTGTGTGTGTGTGTGTGTGTGTGTCATGTGGTTGCATCTGCATGGCTTTTAGCTAAACTTGTCTGGAGCTGACAACACTGAACATGCACTTCATAAAGTATATTTGTTCCAGCTGATGTCTCTTTACATTAAAACAGAGCCTGGCTCTCTTGCTTTGGTCCAGCCCCTAAAACACACTGGACAAAGGAGACCCAAGCTGGGCTGCAGCCTTATAAATTGTGTGCATGCGGACAACGAGTCTTTCATACACCGAGTAGAATTTTTTGATATATACATATATATATATATATATATATATATATATATATATATATATATATATATATATATATATATATATATATATATATATATATATAATTCAAAGCGATCAGATTGATCACGTCAGTAATTAGATAATCGTCACCCTCTTTTCCTATTTACATAGCAGCCTGCATTCCAACGCGCGGCGCTCTCCAATGGGCTTCATCCACCACGTGTCCACATGCGCGCACACAAAAAGCTCAAATCTAGCTATATTCTGCAGACTTCCACATTCAAAGTTGATATTTGAATAGCCACAAATGTGCCGCTGCAACAATCGTGAATGATCATTTATGCATTAGCGTCCTTTAAGATGACATAACCTTTGTGAAGTTGTGAAACTCAGGTGGTGCTCGGGGGTGCATCAAAATGCACAGGCTGTATACTCATACACGACCTGAATAAGAAAACGATAATTCTATAATAGACTATATCTCACGTGTGGAGTCAGCCAGGCACTTTGGATCCATAAATGACCATTTTAATGACTTTAGAATCAGAACCAACACGTTTGCAGTGATATTACAAATTCACAAGCTGGTAATATTGCAAAAACATTTTGTCTTTCCAGCCATTACACACTAGGTTTGTAAAACCGGTCACTCTCCCTCACTCCAGCGGCTCAGGGCGTGATCTTAAACCCAGCGCCAATACGTCGATAGAGCAAACAGTAGCCGATCACATATATGTGTTTTTTCCCCATTTTTGAAATGACTTCGTTTCCATGTTCTCTCCCACAACAGTGTTGCCCTCAGCACTAATGACAGAGGCACAATAAAGAATCCTGTTCCGCAGCTCACAAAAGGGGTCCGGCACTTAAAACAGAAATCTGCATTTAATTTATTTAGCGACAAGGAAAAGCCTTTTATAGCTGGATTTTTATTGGTTCTTTTTCACTTAAAAGGTGGGGGTTGGGTGTGTGTGCGTGCGCGTGTGGATGAGTGCGCGCGTATTCAGAGAGAGAAAGCATAACACACACACACACACACACACACACACACACAACACAACACACCGTATAATGTAGCTAGCGTTGGCACACGGACCAGAGAAGGCTTGTGTGTGTGTGTGTGTATGTGTGTGTGTGTGTGTGTGTGTGTGTGTGTGTGTGTGTGTGTGTGTGTGTGTGTGTGTGTGTGTGTGTGTGGAGGGGGAAGGGGGGGGGGGGGTAATTAATGCGGATTGACTGATTGCTCTTGAAACGGACCGGTCCTGCGCGTGGATTGTCCTCGAGCAATGAAGCGTTCCTGACTGACACTTTCCACCTTCCCTTCTCTTCTCCCCTCTCTTCCTCTCCTCTCACACGCTGCAGACCGGTGTGCCAGAGTCTTCCGTCGCGGGCGAGGAGCCACTCATCCCGGCCAGCCGACAGCAGCTCCGCCGGCTCTCCGGAAATGTGTCGCGTCCGTTTTGAAACAATAGGAAATGGACTAAACAAATGACATGCACAGGTTACGTGTCGTCTATTTGGATGTGTCGCACACAAACACATATTTGTGTGCAGCTTGACATGCATCCAGAAGGTGAACTCTGACCCCCTGCCACTTCCCCTCGTGAGGAGCGAAGTCTCTAAAAGGTGAATGCGCTATTTTCCGCACATTAAAAAAGTGCTTGAAGTGGTTAAAGTGGGTGCCATATCCTCCACTGCAGCCCCAGCATTAATTGAATAAACTTCTGAACATCTAAATAAGGACCACAAAAAAAGAAGGAGGGGAAGAAAAAAAACATAATTCACAGTCAACGGGAAACACATTGGCGAGGCGGGTTTTTAAATGAGGTCCAAATGGAGAGCTGTCTCCACGGGAGGCCCTCCACGCGGGGCAGCCACCCTACTCTCCCCCACGTATTTCTGATAGCCCTTTAATGATGCGGATTTCCAAACAGGGCCGTTCAGCAGGGAGACGCCCCAGCTATCTAAAGGTGGTGCCACCCCACGAGACAATAGAGCCATATTAGAGGGAAAAGCACGCGAGATGAAGCGCTGCCAAGCGTTTGGGATTATGTTATGAAAAACAAGCCTGTTCTGTGCGCTCTGGGCTTGTAACAGACGGGATGTTGGTCATATCACGTCCCCGTAACCCTCCGCCCGCTTTTTGTGACCAACGCACTGTACATATTAACCTCAACAAACAACAACAACAACAACAACAACAACAACAACAACAACAACAACGGCACCCATAACCGTTTAGGAGAAGAAGACATGATGGAGTCAGAAGTTGACCTTTTCTTCTCTGTGTGCGCAGGACAGATGCTGCTATTTCTGATCACCCCGACAGATACCAGCTCCGGCCTCACACCACGGGTCACGGGACGTGAAATGCTTGGCACAAAGAAGAAGAAGAAGAAGAAGAAGAAGAAGAAGAAGAAGAAGAAGAAGAAGAAGAAGAAGAAGAAAAATGGTGTTGTTCTTCTCAAAACGCTCTAAAAGGGACGTCACAACTGTTCGACGATACACGGCACATGCCTTCTTCAAATGAGGAGGATGATGGTGCAGCAGAAGAAGATACTGATGGTGATGATGATGTTGATGGCGACGAATGGAATGGCTCGGGCACCAAATTAGTGGCTGTCACACAGCCATATATCCGTCTGTAACCACCACCGGGGCTGTATGGGCGAGATGAAAGCACCAGCATCTATTTATGGGCCATCAAAACACGCAGGTGGAGGCTTTAATTATCATTTGAACGCGAGCAGCCATGGCGCGCCGTCCCGCGCGTGTTTGCGCTGTAAAGCCTGTGAGGTATAGTTTGTATCCACAGCGAGTTGAACCCAACAGATCGTGAAATGTTGATATTATACTCGCAAACATAATGGGCTTAAATGCACGTGACGGACTTATAGTGCCACCTCATTTAGTGTTTCTGTCTCCCAACATTTCCATACTTCCTCCTCTGCCAGAACGTGCATGCGCACAATGGTGCCGTCTACACGCGCGCGCGCGCACGCACGCAAAGGTGCATGAAAATGAAAGACCGCGTGTTTGTTATTCTGCGTGTTTCAAGCAGTTATAGGAGCTAAAAAAAAACGTGTTGTTGAATTGGGAAACTCCAAATATGTGCATGGGTCAAGAGGTCAGCTGATCTTCTGCAATTCATTACCGCGAATTTCAATTTCAACAAAGACTTGTTTTGCAACAAAAGTCTGAGCGTGACTCATAGCGGTAAAACTTATAACGTGCTTCAGTGACGCACCAGCGATTGACGCCAAAGGAAAAGAAGAAGAAAAAACTTTCATCCCAAGAAAAACATCTTTAATATGCAGTCATCTTCTCCCCTCGTGTTTTGGTCGTATTGGTGGTGAGGGGTTACACCTAATCACATCACATCTGGATCATCTCTCAAAAGAAAACTCTCCCAACAACAATTTAATTTGGAGTTAAGGCTGCATGTCGAAAGCAACATCAGAGGAGCCACGCAGGAACATTTGCGACTGAGCAACCTGGCGTATCAAACGCGTTCAACTTTCAAAAGAAACCAGGAATTATGAACCGTAAACAAGTCACGTGTCCAATAACCACCGCCTGATCCAGAATGACACTTGTATGATCTAACATAATATAGCTGCGAATTGTACTATTTAACATGTATGTGCTGTATTTGTTTAGCTTCTGTGATATTTACTTAATGTGCGTTTTATCTCAAATAAAATAAACACACTGACTGTGTTTGAGCGACGAGACTAAGAAGTAAAGCAGGTGTTGACCTCCATGCTGTGGACACCGTGGCGTACTGACTTGACCCCTGCGTGACTGTGAACTATTACTCGTAAATTAAACTGCGAGAAATAAAATAAAAATTAAAACAAATTTCAAAATAAAATAAAAATGTGGACATATACTGAAAAAGCGAGGAGATGAAAAACGGTCTATGATGGCAATGTTGTAAAAGACTCCCTTCATCAATATCTACGTTACATCTTTTGTCCTTATTGACACTTTTTCTAACTAAGTCAAAAATAAAATATGAAAAGGATCCCGAAAAAGACGTCTGTCATCTCGCATGGATGGCTTCATGGCCAATGTGTGTGTGTGTGTGTGTGTGTGTGTGTGTGTGTGTGTGTGTGTGTGTGTGTGTGTGTGTGTGTGTCAGATAGAGAGAGAGAGAGAGAGAGAGAGAGAGAGAGAGAGAGAGAGAGAGAGAGAGAGAGAGAGAGAGAGAGAGAGAGAGAGAGAGAGAGAGATCAACAGCCACTATATTTAATATAACACAAGTAAGCCTGACAAACTATATAACACCCAACTGTGGAGCCGATCAACTGAAGGGAATACGCTTTAAATGGTTGTATCACCTTGTGTGTGTGTGTGTGTGTGTGTGTGTGTGTGTGTGTGTGTGTGTGTGTGTGTGCGTGTGTGTGCCACTGTTTTGGCCCATATCCACCGAGACGCCTCATAACTGATAAACTCAATGTTAAAGAAGATTCAGAAACATGCATCCATCCATCCGGGTTGTGTATTGTGAGTTGTCAGTTGACAAAATACGTGCGCATGCAGCGTCAAAGCTGCGCATTTAAAAGTTGTTGGGAGCGAAAGAAAAACCATTACGCATACATGTGTTTACGTGCTCTAGTCGCAAATAACAAGCAGCCCAAACGGCATGATCTGAATACACTCATGAAGAATATATATATATATATATATATATATATATATATATATATATATATATATATATATATATATATATATATATATATATATATATATATACATATATATATATATATATATATATATATTATATATATTATAATACATATATATTTTTTGGCCCTTATTGTACTGCCTGGACTCCAAATCCGCCTGTCATTAAAAACAAAACAACTTATCAGCATTTAGCTTTATCCCCTAAACCACGCCTGTTTAAACTGAAGCAAATATTTGTGTTTACCCACAAATCCTCACAAACTAAATGACTGTGCGAAGGATTTAGACATAGTACAAAATACAACACCTACCTATAAAATGACCGTCTCCATATTGCTGATAATTGTAATAATTGCTATGAATTGAAAAATAAACAAGCAAAAAGAGTCTTTCTTCCTCTCAAAACTTGAAAAAAATAAATCCTGCTCCTACACGCTTCATCCAAAGCAACGCGCCTTCAGAAGTGTGGACTTAAATAACGCTCCGGTTCCTTACGCGCTCGCTCTCTGCTGGATTTATCCAGCGAGGGGTTTTCCCGACGAGCTCCGGATCCTGTGGATGTGAGTCTCCGTGAGGCTGTGTAATAGCAAATTTATGTCTGGATGACGCGTCCTCTCTCTCCCACAATGGAGCAATGGACATTAAACAGAAAAATGATGGAGAGACTCTCTCTCTCTCTCTCTCTCTCTCTCTCTCTCTCTCTCTCTCTCTCTCTCTCTCTCTCTCTCTCTCCCTCTCTCTCTCTCTCTCTCTCTCTCTCTCTCTCTCTCTCTCTCTCTCTCTCTCTTCCCATGTACTCCCCCTCTCTGGTCTCGCAGAGAAAGGAGCTTTCTTGCATTTTATCTTTTTTTTTTTTTTTATCAGGGGACGGGGCAAAGGGACATCAATGAGTTTCACACCCGGAATACACCCACTTCTATCCCCAGTAAGATATGTCCTTAGAGTAGGCTTCACACACATGCATGCACGAAACCCACACACACACACACACACACACACACACACACACACACACCCTTTTCTGACAAGAGGCCTATCACTCTTTCTGACCAAACTGCCCCCCTCTCTTTACAAGCTTTATCAAAGTGAACTACGAGGTTTTGGGTAATGATTCCTCTGTCTCGGCCCCATGTGTTTAACCTATAACCGTGATGTGGTGGCAGGCAGAGGCCGTGCTGGGGTTTTATTTGCGGAATAGTTAGAAGAGTCTGGCACGAAAAGGAGCAATCAGCACTTCTCTGGAAATCCAACGACTGATATTTGTTTATAGCTGTTTGCCAAATGATATCCCTAATTGCCGCCTGTAGGTCACAGTTTACCAACCTTCAAATCCATATATATATATATATATATATATATATATATATATATATATATATATATATATATATATATATATATATATATATATATATATATATATATATATGGCATCGCCGCGCACGACAATGCCATGCACGCACGGGTTGAATTGTAACAGCGCTATAAACATTTAGCACAGGCGCTAAATAGTCCACGACATGTGTGCGCCTTTTAGCCTTTGATCGAGTCCAAACGGTCCGGACAAGTTTGTGCGTAAAAGTGAAATTATCTCCCGTTTCTCGCTGAGCCGGAGCTGCTTCCATGTGTCGCTCTGAAACAAAGACATGATCACAAACAACCGTGCATGAAGAAAAACACACACGCACACACATGAACAGAGTTTCCATCCGAGAAGGCGTTTACTGAGGACCCGTAGAAGTACGCACGAGCCGCAGGTTGGAGATGAATGCGGAAGGAGCGGAATCTTCAAGCGGCAGCTTGGAGATCGTCGCAGAAACGCGGCGGTTGGAGCGGTGCTCTCTCCTCGTTCCCAAACGGGACCTCAGCCTCGGCTTTCTCCTCTTCTCCCCCTGCAGCCCCCACTGGCTGGCCCCGTGGGTCACCGCTTCAGGAGCACCACGTCACCACGTTAACCCCTGCATCGCCGCGTCCAGGGACGCAGGGCTGAGGACCCTGAAGGGGTGTGAGGAGGAGGGGTAGGGGGATGAAGGGGGGAGGGGCCTCCGGGCGTCCAAAAGGGAGGGTCCAGGAGGTGTTTTACAGGTTTCTTACAATTTATTTCAATTTGGGGAAAATTCCACCAACTAGTATTATTGTAGAATAACAGCTGTAATGAGTCTGCAGGGTTTGTTGTTGTGTTCTCTCATTGACACCCTCCTGACACACACACTACTTTTCTTTTCCTGATTTATTTCAATAAAATCCCATTAAAAATCGTAATGAAATCAGAACAACATAAAGGAGAAGGAAAAACTCTTTAATACCCCCCCTTCCCACACACACACACACACATACACCATTTCAGAATGTACATTTTCAGCACACAAATAGTTAAATTAGCTTGTCATTTATGATTTATATCCTGATTTGATTGTTTCCAGCAAAGCAGCATGTGAATTATTGCAGAGGCTGCCGAATACAGACCAAAATAAGTCCAAGATAAACCAAACAGCACAACAGTAAATACATCGCTGACAGTCAACCCTGCGAATATGTGATGCATATTTCAGTGGACTGTGTTACATGAAACCATCTGACGAGAGTGACATCAGAAGTTACCATAACAAGTTTGAAGTGGAAATATGCTTCGGCCCCGACAGGCGGATTCCAGCGAGTTCACGCTAAGTCATTCTATTCGTACTTTTCCGAAGCTTCGCTGCACTTATTGTTGAAAAATAGAAACTATTCTTAAGACCAAAAGCAACAATACATCTATGAACGCTTCCAGTATGGTTTTGTCTTTGTCTTTGAAAGGATTTATGGGGAGGGGAAGTGGGCGAGTCACGACAGACCCCACCCACTCAGGAACCTGACCTTTATTTTGTCTCTGGAACGGCCTACTGTTGCATTGTGGGGTTTGCAGTTATAGCCTTTATGCTAACACCCTCTTTCACATTTTCATTAAAGTCACGATGTAACATATATTATCATCTTATTGCACTAGTTTTAATATGATATTTATATATTTAGCATTTAAAGTACGACCTATTTGAATTTTTATTTCCACCTTTTATGTGCACCGAGTTTATTTACGTATGAAAAAGTAGTTCCAAGGAAAGCCAAGCCTTCGTACTAAATGCCTCCCAACCATGATAATATCACCACAGTCCACTGAACACATATGATCATAACTTCTCCTGGAATATATCCACCCAGCTCCCTTTTTTTAATCACATTTTGTGTTGCTGTGGTTGGGGTGTATTCATTCATGAGCAACACACAACATGTGGTAGTTTATGCAACACTTTTGTCACATATAAACGGCTCCTTTCTGCTTAATTCCTCACAGTGTAGGATCCGTTAAAATGGAAATTCTTCACGACCTCATGGAAACGGTTGTTTTGGCCTCCGCGCATTCTCTCGCAAACAAAGTTTCAGCTGTTCGAGAAACGCCTCAGACCCAGCGGTTCAATGGGCGCCGTCCAAACACACACACACACACACACACACACACATCCCTCAATTTCAACTCAAATGACGGACAACTTCCTTACACTCAAATTATCTCGACCATCTCGCCTGCAGCATAAAAATGCGACCCTATACTCATCAGAAGGAGCCAAAACAGGCCAGCTTACAGGCCGAACCCTCTCTGTCGGGTAAAGACACCTGAATGAGATACCATCAGAGGTGTCAGGTGGTTTTCACCCCTAAATTCCTTCAAATAAAGCGTAGATTACAAATACTATAGCACCTGTTGGGACAAAGTCCCGTTTCATCGCATTGGAACATCTCTGGTGCTTTCCATTGTGTACGTCATACAGTACTGAGCAGGTTTTTAAGCAGGAAACATCTGTAACGCTCATGACAAAACAAAGCAGCTGCATGCAGAGACAATACTTGTCCTTGTGTTCGTGTCCGAGAAGCTTTTAAGCAGATCTAATGTTTGAGATTTACCATCTAGACGCGTTGCTTCTCATTTCCCGCGGTGTAATACAGTCGCTCACTCTTAACCCTGTTCAGAGCCTGCTGCACCTGTGTGCATGTGGACCCCTGATAGACTTGTGTGTGTGTGTGTGTGTGTGTGTGTGTGTGTGTGTGTGTGTGTGTGTGTGTGTGACACAGCTGCAAAAGGTTAAGAATCAGACGCTAAACCTGTTTCTGGTTCCAATTTGAGGCCACAGCTCCTCTTTGGCAAATGGAAAACACTTCAAGGTGCCACAGGACCTAAAGACGGTGCCGGTTTCTGCAGTTTACGTGGTCATGTGATTTTTGGCGAGCGGAGGCTGTTTGCCCCAGAGGCAAGTCCGCTGTGCGCTAACACACACACACACACACACACACACACACACACACACACACACACACACACTAATGCAGTTCTTGAAGTTTACGGAGGCCCAGTGACCCCGTAGGTGAGCATAGCTGCATAACTGAGGCGGCCACAAAAGGGTGAGCTAAGAGAGCAAAGCATCCTGGGATATGACTTCTCGCCAAAGCAGCACATTCTTTCATCTTCCCTTTCGTATTGTAATGCATATCAGTCATAAAAGCGCGTTACATCACTGAACACACAGTGGGGCCTTTATCTTGAATCTGCCATGTAGGTTTTCATCTCCCTGTGTATGAGTTATGGCGTGTATGCATATTCTATGAAGCTGCATTAAAGCACAGTGCAGTGAAGTGACAAACAGAGACATCTCTTAAACATCATGCCAGGCCATTCACCCCTCCATGCCATCGTCCATCCATCCTCTTCTCTCTAAGCTTTTTTTTTTTTATTGCAGCTGCTAACGCAGCAGCCAGAACTGAGACAAAGCTAGCTTTGTGGCCCCCATCTCCCCTCCGCGCTGTCTGCTGACGCGTTTACTTGTTCTCCATGTCACCCCCTAGCCCTTGTTCCCTTTCCAATCTTTCACTAAAAACTTCTTTTCTTCCTTTTATTATCCCCCCACCCGCTCCCCACATCTGCAGCAGCGTCACGCGGCCTCGCATGGCCGGCCAGGAGAGTCATGTGATCTCCGCCGTGGCTGTTGCCCGGGAGAAGAAAAGGGAAGTGTGTGTCAGAACCCTGTTTTTGGCCCAGCTGGGAGGTCAGAGGTCAACTCAACTCTGATCCAATCAGTTCAAGCCACAAAAGGGCCGGCTCACGTTTACTCCGTCCTTCCCTTCTTGTCGCCGTCTCCAACTCTTTCTTCTTTGCTTTTTCGGCCTCGGGTCTGACCCCGAGCGCCTGTAGCTGTCTGCGATTAGAAGATGGGCCGATGTGGTTTAGTAGTTCTACAGATCACTGTAATATCAGGCGCCTCGTGAGTGTGAAATCAGGAAATTATGAAACTGCTGAGCTTCAAGGCACTCGGACAACACAGGAGTTTGTTCCCATCGCCAGTCTTTGGAGTTTAAAAGATCAAAAGATCATGCTTTCATGGCAATAGTTAGTTATCAAACACACACACACACACACACACACACACACACACAAAGGGTCGAGTGGTGGAATTTCCAGATCTAGGTCATTAACATCTAACGCAAGTCTTACGCAATGTGAGGATGGTGACCATCAGTACTATCGAGGGCGGCGCCAGGTGCAGGTGCTGCAATGCAACAGTGAGCTTCTGCTGCTACAGGTGAGGTATCAGGAAGCATGGGCTCATTGTCCGCTGACAAAGCCCCTTCATCCACTCGAGCCGCGCCTCCCCCCCCCCCGACAACAATAGCGTCTGTATACACGCTGCGTTGATCATGGGACGGAGCGAATGTGGCGATACCAGGGGCTGAAGACGAGAGTGAAAAAGTTCAGAGGATTTTTTTTGCGCTGATGAAAGGGATATAAATAAATTTGATATTTCATGAGTTTGTGGTTATTATATTCATGATTGCGCTGTTTGATTTGATTTTAACCAAATGTGGTTCTCATAAAAAACATTAATGGCCCTTTGGTTTCGTGAGCCGCGAGCAAATCCATCTACCAGATAATACACAATTCCATTTGACCTTTTAGTGATTCAAACTAACTTCAAACTAAAAATGTTATGCAGGAGAAAGACATGTAAAGAAACTTTGGTCATCCCAGACCCACACACACACACACACACACACACACACACACACACCCAACAGCTCTCCACCACCTTTCTACCCCAATATCATCCATAAAGACAGATATGTTTACGTGGCATGTTGTGGAGGACCGTATATGAAGCAGAAGCATTAAAACATCCATCTTACTTAGATGAAATTATTCCACCTCTCGCTCACCCTCCTCTTCTTCTTCCTGCTCCTCCTGCTCCTCCTCTTCCTCCCTCCCTCTCCTCTTCCCCAGCCGGCTGTCGTCATCTCCAGCAACAAGTGGCCTCTTCCCCAGATGAATTTTTACATCCGTGGCATTGCAGTCTGCTCCTGACACGAAGCAAACGGGGGCGTTTCATTGATTGTGCTCAGGGGTGACAGGTATACATGGAGGAAGTGGGTTTATTGTGCACAAAAAAAATACAACAAGTGCATGCACACACACTTGCGCCTCAATACACAACACGGCTACTTTGAGGCTTTCCATCTCGCTTTCCTCGAGTCCCCCCCCCCCTCCCCCACCCCCCTCCTCTCTCCCTCCCCTCCCAACTCTCTCTTTTCCTCTTGATCAACCGGAGTGAGCGGGGCTGCTCAAATAAAATTTTAGTGCCGTGGTAATGTTGCGGAGCAGCATGGCGCCACAGCTAATGGGGGATCATATCTACATCCACCCGTTCCTGCACAAGCTCCACGTTAAACCGCAGCGTCTGTCATCATCTCGTGCACTCGGCACGGGATTCAGCGGGACTAAAAGTTCAAATGTCTGCACATAAAATGAAAATAGAATTACAACAATGTGATATTTCGGTGTTATAGAGGTCATAAAGGAAGGTGGGAGAACAGGGTTTATTCTACTGTAGGTTGTTCATGCGGGTGTGTGGTTTGTGGCATCCCAGAGCAGAGAGAAGCGCTCCATCAGGAGATATAGGAAATACAAAAGTGAAGCAAATAAAATCACTATTGTTAATCAATGTACGACTGCAGCAACTTACATTTGTCGTTGCGAATTAGCTGCTCAGGTATATTTCATCCATATATTGTGTAAATGTTTGACAGACAAGTCCAAATTTATCAAATCAGAGGCCTGGCACCCAAAGAGAGTGTGTGTGTACATCATGTGAGCGCACCATTATTAGGCCTTTCTGGGGAGTTATCCATTAATTCGGGGTTAAAGTCCATTTGCATCGAGACAAAAGGGACATGGGCCATCCATCTCCAGGCTGAGGGGAAAGGGGGTAACGGAGGGAGGGGCCTGTGTGTGCGTGTGTGTGTGTGGGTGTGTGTGTGTGTGTTTGTGCACATTCATTTGAGTGCGTGTGTGAGAGGGAGGTGAACCGTCCTCTTGCAGATAAATCTGTTGCCCTCAGGGGTGCGTTTACATAGGTGAGGACTGACTGTTCTGCAAGCCGAGAGTGATTTATCTGAAAATACCACCAGTAACTATAACACACACACACACACACACACACACACACACACACACACACACACACAATCAATTCCTTCACTATAAATGAAGCAGCCTATATGTGTGTAGACTAACACATGCATAGGAGCACTAATGCACACAAAAAGAGAGGAATGTAACACACACACACACACACACACACACACACACACACACACACACACACACACACACACACACACACACACACACACACACACACACACAATGCTCAACAAATCCATACCTTATACTTAAAAAAATACAGAAGATAAAAGTAGATTTTGTATTTTTTACAGGATATTTTACTACAGCTGCCTCCTCATCCTCCTCACAACCACTGAAAGGATTTCCTAGCAACGATTAGAATGCGCGCGCGCATACGGCGCACACACAGACACACAAAAGCTCAACGCGCTGGGACTCCCTCCAGCTATCAGCGTGGGCTTTCCCCTCCTTCTCCCTCCCCCTCTCCTTCTCCCTCGCTGCCGCTCGGCTCCGCCGTGGAGAAAAGGAGCGAGAGAAAGAGAGAGAGAGAGAGAGAGAGAGCGAGCGAGAGAGAGCAAGAGAGGGAGAGGGAGGGGGAGAGAGATCCCCTCTTCACAACTCTCCCCTGGAAGCCCCAGCTGCTGGCTAGACCGCGCGGTTACACGGGCTGCCTGCCTGCGAACCGGAATGGCGGTGTGTGGATGTGGAAAAGCTTCCTTCTGCGCGCAAAAGCGGCCACGGAGCGAGGGAATGGACGGAGACGGAGAGGCGGGGAGAAGGAGGACTGCGCGTTGGCGCGCGCCGCGGCTCGTTTTTCACGCGAAGAGTCGGGGGGGAAACGGACCCGTGTTTTCGAAGAGAGACACCGTGAGAGCGAGAGAGGGGGATGGGGGAAGCTTGGAGAGCGACGGGTGCCGGAGAAGAGCGCTTTTTTTTCTTCCCCCCCCCCCCCCCGGTGCGTAATGACACGACGGCGCGTCTCTCAGACGGTTGTACCGACGTGCTGCTGACGAGAAGAGGTGGAGGGGGTTCAACGTGTGAGGCTGTACCGGTGAGTACCGGGGACAGTTTCATATCCAGATACTACCACCGACACGGGAGCAGAGGCTACAGCCTCATCGCACGCAACGCGACGCACATGGCACCGCCCCTCGGCGCCCCTCCTCACTGACGGGGAGGTGTTTGCTGCAGGGCGCCATTTTCAAAAAAAAAAGCCTTCTTCTCGTATGAGATTTAATTTGCTTCAGCCGTCTCAAGTTACACTTCTGCCGCGCACGAGAAGAACATGGACCGAAGACCACGAAAACAGGAAAACTGGATGAAATTTCAACTTGTCATCTATTTTTCTTTTTTGATATGATTTTTTGTTACAAAGGTGAGCCATTTTTTGGATTATTTTGTATTGCCTTCTTTCACACAAAAGCTCACGCAGCAGTATAGTTCAGGAGGGCAGTGTTTGTTTATTTATTTCTATATAATTTGTTTAGTAGGAAATCGGAATAGCATCGCATTGTGTAAAATGCAAATGAATAACAAGCTACAATTTCTAAAAGGTTAATAATTAGTTACAACCAACCTACACATACTATGAATCAAAATCCCATCTTTGTATAATTATAACTTATTTATTTATTTAAAAAAATTAAGATTTTCTTGATTTTTCCCTCCTTTTTTAATATAAACCAGGTTGAGTGCGTGAAACATTCAATCCAAAACAACCTAAAACAATCGATTGGTGGGGTTTGCGAGCTACATTCGCCATGTTAAGATCCTTTGTGTGTGTGTGTCTGAGAGTGTGTGTGAGTGTGTGTGAGAGTGTGTATTTTCCAAAGGTCCTATTAATCTGACCTTTTATTTACTTTATACCCAAAATGTAAAATATTGTAGGCTATAATTGAAATGTAGTCTTTAACTGTGAAATTACATTTAATAAATGTAATTATGCTGCTTTTAGTTACAAATATCAAAACCTATTGGCACAAACACCCGTAGAGAATGTGGCGCCAGTGAGAGAACCGTGTTATACAGATTTAGTGTGATTTCATCCGATTTTAGGGATTTTTTAAAGGGGTTTCTCTTCTTGTTTGTTGTTGTTCTGGATCGATGTTGGATCTTCTTTTAAAGTCTACAAGCTTTAGAAAAAAATGTGAAATTACAGGCTGGCTGCAGGAGCAGGCCCACTTTACATAATTACATACGGAGGACTAGTCTGTTCACTTTGAAGAACACGCTTTTAGTTCTACTAATCATCACAGGAAGTACAGCAGCAGCTCATTAAAATGCAAACATATTATCCTTATTATCTTATTCGCCGTTTATGTAATTCAGTTTAAACATTTTTGACAAAAGGACACATTGAGTTTAATTCTGTCCGTCCGGTTGTTTCACCGTCAAACACAGTCCAGTTTTATTTTGTTGAATAATCTCATTATTGGAAACTTTAAACACGTCTTTGTATTTCTGGTTAAATCTCAGAGACTCTGAACCCGCGTGTGTGTGTGTGTGTGTGTGTGTGTGTGTGTGTGTGTGTGTGTGTGTGTGTGTGTCTGCAGTCAGCGAGGGGTTAACGTGTTGGACGTTAATTCAAAGTGACCGCAGCAGGACGGCCAGCTTTTCTGTGGCGATAATACCAAAAATATTAATAATAATAATAATATAATAATAAGACGCAGACTCACTGCCTGTGGAGGAACAGCGGAATATTAACGTACAGGTCAATACTTCGGTTTTTATGAATGTGTGTTTAATACTTAAAGCTGCACTGAAACGTTAACAATGTTAATATGTCGTCTTACTACGCTAATAATAATGTTAATACTATTAGTATAAATAGTATTAATAATAATGTCGACAATTTGTTTTTACATATTGAATACAACTGACCACACGCTGCTCTCAGCACTATTACTACAATAAGAAATGTCATTAATACATATATTAATGCATCCCATTTTGATAAATAAAATAAATGTATATATTGCAAAATAGCATTCAAATAAAAACAAAATGAATAATTTTGCTTCGAATATGCTTCGAAGTTCCAGATGTACTTTTTTGCAAACACGTCACCATGTACACACAACACATGCAAATACATCTGGTATAAAATACATTATATTATAATATATTTTACAGATGTTGTTTCATGTACTTTTATTGTTTTTTCAGTCACGTATAGTGCAAATGTTTTTGACTAAATATTAAGTAAATACTCAATCAAAATGAAGTTTTGGCAGCTGTATCTTTTTGTCCTTTCATATTTATTTAGTAAACTGTTCAAATAAAAATGTTTATACAACAGTTTGGCCATTTTGCAGTTTATTCTCTCTCAAAGCGTGTCCTCGTCGTTGACTGTGAAACACACACACACACACACACACACACACACACACACACACACACACACACACACACACACACACACACACACACACAAAGTGTGTCATCAGGATTATTTATTAAATTAAGCAAGACACTGAACGCTCAAATGTTTTCAGTTGTATCGTATTTGCTTATGAAACAACCCGGGTGCGTGCACGTGTGTCTTTTGTGCATGTGTAATTGTTGTAGGTCTACCTGAATTATTTAAAAACATCGCAGTCGACAAACAAGCTTTGTGCGCGTGCGTGTTCACGAGTGTAATCTATGCAAACCTGAAAGAAGGCTGCTGCTGATAACTTCTATTGAATATTGCCTAAAGTGCAAATAGATTAAAAATTGTTATAAAACGCCCTCAGACCTTCCTGAGCACAGAGGGTTTGTGATGGGCCGCAGCAGCGGGGCATGCTGGGATGTGTCCGCGCGCAGCAGCAGCGGGGCATGCTGGGATGTGTCCGCGCGCAGCAGCAGCGTGGAGCTCGGAGGTGTTTTAGCAGCCAGTCGAGGCCACAAACACTCTCCTCAAAGCGGGCGAGTTCAAGTTGGGATACCGGCCCGTGCAGCGCCCATGGGCGCCATGGCGGACCACCAGTGTCTCCATCACGCCACCGCGGACTACTAAGACGTAAATGAGCAAAGCGGACTTCCGGTGAAGCGGCCTGTAACGGGCTCAGGTGTGCAGCGTGTCCGCGACCACACCGACCGGCGTCCGGCCTCCATAACGCAGGCGCACGTGCGGACGTACACCGAGTGAGAAAATGGCGCAAGTTGCTGCTTCGCCGAAGATGTAATTAACTTGCTGGTGTGAGCACGGGGGTTACAGTTGTTTACGTGCTTCTTTATAACGCAGGGGAACGTACTCGCCCATCGCTATCACTTTAAAACGGACCAGTGAATGCTTTCACATGCAAGAACCACTTTAGAGAAGACAATACAGCCTGTTGTGGCTCGACTTTAACATGAAAGACGACAATTTTCGCTACCAGTTGATTGTTTGGTAAGACAGAGGCGGGGCAGGGGGAGGGGAGAGGGCTCCTCACCCCCCCCCCCCCTCACACACACACACACACACACACACCCCCGCTGCACCGGGATGGCCTGAGAGAGGGAAGGAGAAGCCCCCCACCCTATAGGGAGAAGGCACCCAGCTACGAAATACAATACAAACTCAATTAAATGCAGTCTCCGCTGCGATTTACCGCAATGAATGATAAATTGGCCGTCGTTCTCACACTGTAGGATCCCTGAAATTGCAATAATGGGCAGAATCGTTCTGTAAAATATGCACAGGGCCACATTTACCAAATTTAGTACAGGAGGGGCAACTGTCTGTCTGTCTGCGCCTTTTTTTTTGTTTGGAAATTCCTGCTCAAATAACCAGGTTTGTGTCTGAAAAAGCGCGTGTTTAAGGTCAAACTGCGACAGCGGGCTAAATTGCCACATTGTTACCCAGCAGAGAGGACGGCCGCTGCGAAATAAATATGTATCCACGACTTTCCACATATTGCGAGAATGCTGAATAATTTCGTGGCCGTCTAGCGTGAAATTAGTACATGGCAAAAAGATGGTTTAGCAGTAAAGAGTGTAAACAATAATTACAAACGGAGAGAGGTGGAAGGGAGGGTCTTTACCTGCAGCCTCCGGAGCAGGGCGGACAAACCCTTTCAACTCATTTGAAACATTCTTCTTAAACCCTATGAATCACATTCACAATAATTTATTTGCTTTAAACCAGAGAGTTGTGAGGGGAGATTTCAAAATGAGTGAACGTTGAACCGTCAAACCATATAATTTCATTCAAAAGATAAAAAGGTGGCACAAGGATTCAGAGAGGAGATTAAAGAAAGAAATGGAAATAGTCAAATTTGAATTATATTCGGGTTAGTCTTGTTTAACTGCTTCTGGAGCCTGTTTATGTTCGTGTAATTCAAGCCTTGTGTGTGTTTATGTTACTTAGTGGAGAGTAAAACTCACTTTTATAGACTTATATATATTTGACAAGGATTAGTGACTTGTAATTCTATAGAAAAGCATTTTTTTTTAATGTGTGACTATTTTGTTATTAAAATCACAAAGGGGAAAAAACTTCTTTGGAATAATTTATATACAGAAACATGAATAAATGGGTTGTCCTGAATACATCTATTGTACACAGTCATTTATCATTTAGCTCATTTAAAATCAATGGATTTTACTTTGATCATTGGATAAAAGTGCAAATTAGTATTTCACCACTCATTTTCAGGCTAAATGTCATTCCCAATGTGCCTGGATCAAAACCTCCAGAGCATTTATATGAAAAAGAAGAAGAAAAAAATTAGTTAATCATGTAAAAAACATAAATAATCATTGTTTATGGCAGTGGTGTCGAGCCATAGATGACCTCTCTCCATTCATTTACAATGATAGTTTCTCAGCCAGTCGCCTGGTGAGTGTGTAAATATGTTGAGGGTCCAAACCGCTGAAACTCTTTTTTTATGACTCACATTCTCAGCAAATATGGCAGTAAGTGGTATCACACTCATGCCAGGTATATGAGCTCGTAAGGCCCCCGAAGGAGAGGCGAAAACCACAATGAGGATTTATTTTCGGTGTATATTAGCAGCATTTTGACGCCCATTTCTTTCCATTCAAACTTGTAGGGTTTGAACCAAATCCTGTATCCTGTGAGTTCCCCTCCCATCAGGCTCTATTCCCTTTGAGACACCCAACGCATAGTTCAATTCTCTCCGTACTGAGGGCATAAAACAACAAGCCCACAATTCATTTGTGAATATCTGCACATCTCCACTCCCAACCCCCGTCTTTCTCTACGCACTGAAATTTACTCATACAAGCCTTTCCCAATTACCCCGCTGTGCTGAAGCAACTAATTTAATAGAACAGAGAAATCGATGCAGTATTATGCTCCCTGGGCTTCTTTTAAAAAAAAAAAAAAATCACACACAAATTTATCAGACACCAGCATGTTGATGGGAACGTGTTGGAACTAGGTGCAGAATATTATCTGTAGAGCGAGGAGTGACACTTACACTTTGCAGGAGTGTGTAGGAAAGCGAGAGAGATGTCGGCTTTTTTTTCTTTTTCAATAAAAATGGAAAACCTCTGGAGCAGATTCATAAACAAATCAAATACTACAATTTAAAACAAACGTGTCTAATTAACGTAGAATTCAGATTGCAAGTCAGGGCTGCTGATATTTAGGTTTTGATTGGGGGGGTGTCCGTCTACGGCCAGCAACGAGGGTGTATCATGGAAAAATATTGATTTTTTTCAGTGGCCTGAGACAGACAGACAGACAGACTCACTCACTCACTCTCCCCCAACCTCCCTCTGCTCTCTCTCCTCTTTATTCCATTAATCTCTCGGAGCAGTGTAAGATACTGGAGGGTTAGTGTAACATCGTGCAGCTCTAATATATTCCAGCCCTCACTTTGCCTGTGGCATCCATATGTTTAATTCCACTACAAATGTTTTGACAGCAAATGAAACTCGTTTCTTTCTCCTTTTTCCCCCCAACATTGTGGAAAAAAACAATTCTTTTCTCTAACCTGCATCTAGATGGCTTCTCTCTCAATCTCTCGAGTGTGTGTTTGTGCGTGCTCGCATGTGTGTGTGTGCGTTTTTCAAAAAGAAGCACTGTGATGCTTTATTTAATTGGTTGTGGACCACCTGGAGTTTCAACATTTCCCCTGGCTAATTTCAGACTCCCCCAGGTCAACTATACATGTGATGTCTATAGCTGCAGAAGAGACAGATGAAATATGTCATTTGCAATGCTAAACTCGAATAATGGTGCATGGATTATGTTTTATTTGTGTATTTTTTCTTCAACATTTTTAATAAAGAATTTAAATCTTTGAATTTGTGGCTTCTACTTGTGGAACACGTACTCATTTAGCCTCCAACTCGACACACACAAACACGACCATTGAGTTACTTAAAAGGCATCTACTTACCAAAGCACACAATAAACACTAGCCCAGGACCTGCAGGTGTGTATACGACAATGGACACCATCCACAAGACACTACACCCTCTGTATTAGAGACACGCACACGCACTCACCAGGATCGTGTGTGTGTGTGTGTGTGTGTGTGTGTGTGTGTGTGGGGAGGGCAGATGTGGCGACCAGGAAGGAAGGAGGCTTATGAAGTCAACAGGAGAGAAAGAGGAGGAGAGAGGGTAGTGGATCTCTGTGTGTGTGTGTGTGTGTGTGTGTGTGTGTGTGTGTGTGTGTGTGTGTGTGTGTGTGTGTGTGTGTGTGTGTGTGTGTGTGTGTGTGTGTGTGTGTGTGTGTGTGTGTGTGTGGCAGGCCGGGGTGGCAGGGTTTTCTAACGTGTGCTTCCGGTGCAGGATAGCCCATTCATCATTCTCACATAGTGGGTTTACTTTGCCAGTGATAGCGAAAGGGTTGAGGAGCAGCACCACGGGGAGAATTGGAGCGAGAGTGTGTGTGTGTGTGTGTGTTGGAGGAGGGGCACGTCAATGGGAATGGGACCGATGGCCAAACCAGATGTGAAGGTGTGCTGCATTTGCCCATATGTGTGTGTTTATGTGGCGGGGTGTGTCACAGGGTCAGATTTCCTCCCCTCTTCCCTCCCCCGTAGCTGACATACACGTCACATGCCACCTCTCCCTCCCTCCCTTTCAGGAGTCCTCACCTTCATAAAAGCAGGCAAACACACGCACACACACACACACACACACACACACACACACACACACACACACACACACACACACACACACACACACACATTACTCTACATTCCCCTCCACGCACACATCAGAAGTCGGCGCTTCACTTTAAGGTATCTTGTTTGAGATGACATCACTACAATCGTGTGGGTTCAGAGCGAGGTCGGGTCAGGTGACATAACAGATGATCCCGTCACGGTCTCAAACAAACAGTTGCTGCCATGACAACAACTAAATATGCAACAGGCCGTCCTGAGAAAGAGAAGAGAAGAGAGGAGGAGGAGGAGGTGGAGGTCAAAGGCTGCGAGGCGAAGGACGGACGAGGATCCACATCCTCCGTCGGGGTGAACCTCCACCGCGGCGGTGACTTCAGGCCTCCTCTCCGCCGTCCGGCAGCTTTCTGTGTGTCGAATTCAGAATCAGCTCAACTGGAACTCCGGTGACTTTTGAGGGCTTTCTGCTGACCTGTGACCGGCGGGATCAGCTGGCTTTGTGTGCTGGGAGGCGGCAGGAAGAGTGTCAAAGGATGAGCCACAGCCTCCCCTGGTGGCCACACACCAAACCGCTTTCTGATCTGAAGGCGGACACGAGGTCTGATCCTGGATCATCTGAATCTGATTAACTGAACCAATTAAAGGATCTGTATGATTAAAAGTCAGCCGAGGAGGTGAGATTTGATGGAGAGAGGTTTTTTTTTTCCTCCGTTTTCCTTTGAGGGGAAATGGTGAAGGGTGAGAGCGGGGACACTGAGGCGAGGTCGCCGCTGTAACTGGGAATTGGGAACACCTGTGGGAGTCCAGGATTCGTCATATCGCAGACATGCACGGATAACACACTGACACAAGCCGGCACGCACTGAGCCTATCTTACTTCCTACGACACACACACTCCTCTGACCTTGTTTGGGGTCACACTGAGGAGGACTGAAATGAGTTTCAAATGTTCACATTATTTATTATTGGGTATCATCTCACTGTACAAATCCCTTGCAGATGTTCGCCTCTGGTGCACGGCTGGCCGGGTGTGTGTTGCTGTTTGTGCAGCGTGTGCACAGTTAGCGACTGCTACGCGGAGAGAGAGCGCATGAGGAGGTTGGTATGTTAATGATTGGGGAGGTATGGAGGTCAGAGTGCTTTAAGTAATGCTGCAGCGTCATGTGTGTGACAGAAGGCGGCGAGGCTCTGAGTGACTGGAGAGAAATAATAATCAGGGATGATCTTTATGTGGCAGCTTATTTGTTTGTAAATGCAGGAGGCTCAGAGGCCCCTGACTGAAGGCACCAAGCGCATGCAGGGCAAGAGGGGCGTCCGTCAGCGCACTGTCAGCAGACACACAAGCTGCTCCGTCTTGTGATCGGCCCCTTGTGAGTTTCATTTGAGAGAAAGCAGCTTCTCGTTTCGCAAAGAGAAAACAAGCACGGAGCAAGAGCAGGAAGATCAGTCACCCGACGGGATGCTGTTTCACAAGGTAGAGAGTCTGAGAAGTGAGACACTGCACAGATATCATGTGATCCAGGATCACAAAAGTTGCAGAAACTACAATGTTATTACACAAATTAGCACAGTACAGGTACATGTTTGGCTGTCGAATTCTCCCGATCAATAGCTTTTGTTCCTATATGCTGCTCTTGAACAGTAAGGAAGCTCTATCAGGATTTCCTAATTTGTCCGAAATATCTGTGTGGAATATAATTTAGAAAAATAAATAAAGTAAAGTTATTTATATATATATATATATATATATATATATATATATATATATATATATATATATATATATATATATATATATATATATATATATACACACACACACACACACACACACCCACACACACACACACACACACACACACACACACACACACATAAAGAGTTGAATTTACTCAGGTCTTGAGATTTTTTCCACCACCATGATGAATTGAAGATGAATGGGTTATCATTTATCATTTATTCTCACAGCATTTTATACATATATGTATATATATATATATGTTTTGACCACAAATAAATAAATAATACTTCATTATTTCCAGACCATACCTCTCTGGATTTCTAATATTTATTTCAGTAGATATAACAGTTACATGAAATTACTAAAAACTAAATAATTACAAGATTTTACAGACTTCCTTTTTTGCTGTCTGGTTGCATTGTGGGAATTTACTGTCATGGGGATGTTTCAGTAAAATCCTGGCTACAGTCCTGATAACGTCACTCGCAGGCAGCGGAAATCATGTGTCTCAAAATTGTGAGTTTCCAGATACGCTTTAAGATTAAAGGGTTGAGAAAAATGTCTGTCTTCTTTGGCCAATAAAACCTCTCAAAAGGAATTATCACCAGAATGAAATTACAGCTGTTTTTCTAAGTCGACAGCATTCATTCAGTCGACATTTTGGATTCAAAATACAAGATTTTATAACGGCAGTGACTAAAATCTGTATAAAAAAGAATGACGTACACTTATGATATTGATAACCTTCACGTTGCTATTATAATAAAGCCAACGTAGTAATAACAGGACTGGAAGTGGTCCGGGAAATTGGTGGATTTTAAAAAACAAACTTTCAGTTTTTGGGAATACATTGAACATAAATCAACGGGAAAGCTCTTGGAGCACGTGTTACGGCTCTAGGAAGAGAGCCCGATGAACAAACAGCAGAGGAGAGTCCATAAAAGATCTTCCGGCCTGATTTTCCGCGATGATGAGCCGCAGTTTGTCTGAGGTCTGGTAGCAATGAAACTCTTTGTAAAGGTCAGCGGGGAACTCGGAGGAGAGGAGGAGCGGCGCTTGGTCACCGGGCTCGCCTCAGGACAGAGGGTCAGCTTCATCGCAGCTGACCTTTCTGATGTCAGAGCAGGGGTCTGTGTGTGTGGATTTAGTGTGTATATATGTGTGTGTGTGTGTGTGTGTGTGTGTGTGTGTGTGTGTGTGTAGCCAGGCCTGGGGGAGGTTTGAAGGCAGGTCATATATAAATGTGCCCACATGTTGGGAAAAAAATTTCTCTTTGCTTATGCGTTGGGATTTTAGTTTTGTGGGTGGTTTGGAGTCGGGGATCAGTAAATAAATAAAGAAGGCGCACATATAGACGAGGAGGAGGGGACGTTGGTACTTTGTAAAACACCTAGGGTTTCTGTTTTTGGCCCACACATTATAGACTACTTGGCAGAAGCTAAATGGAGGAAAGTAAATAAAAGTGGCCATTATGTGTGGGCTCCAGTAAATAGCTGCTCTCTTGTCTCTGTGCTCCAAGAAGAGGGGCGGAAGATGCGATCACGAGGAAAGCCCGTGTCTTTTCTTCTCCAGCCACTATAGAGGGGGGTCTGGCTCTCCTCCTCCGCCTCCCCCCTTCCTCCTCTTCTTCTTCTTTACCCCTTTTTTCTCCCCTTTTAAGCTTTCTCTTTCTGCTTCCTGTTTCGCTCTCCAGTTCACTCTCTGTCATGCCTCTCCTCTCCTTCGCCCTTCTCCTCTCGCCGTCTTGCTTCGCCCGCCCAGTGTTTCTCAAACATGCAGGAAGAGGGAGAGATCAATGGTGTCCTCGGAGAGGGAATTACACAGCTGAATTTCGATGAGAACAGAAGAAAAGGAGGAGGAAGGGAGAACAAGTAGAGGCGGGGAAGGCATGTGAAAAGGGAGAGAGGGAAAAAGGATAGTATATCCTTCAAGGGGGAAAAAAAGAGAAAAAGAAATGGGAGGAATGTGGAAAACTATGTAGAAGACTGGACAAACGTATGAGCCTGGCCTGGACTATAATTTAAGGTTTGTGTATGTAAATATATATATATATATATATATATATATATATATATATATATATATATATATATATATATATATATATATATATATATATAAACACACATATGATATGTGTATGTGTGTGTGTGTGTTGCTGGACTGATTTAACATCCATAACTATGAGCATCGGCCCATGATTTGTGCTGACAAGTGAATGCCTGAGCATGTCTTGGGATTGGAGCTATATTTCCTGTTTATTCGGGGGGGATCTGCTGTGTTCACATCAACACACACTCTGCTGAGTGAGATGAGAAAAACAGGAGCTGTACGCTGATATTTGTATCAGTAAAAACTTTTTTTCTGTCCCGCTGTGACGTTATGAGGCGAGTTGTTAACGTTTATTCAAAACTGTGGGCTTAACTGAGATCTATTTCCTTCACAATTTATATATATGTATATAAAGGAAAGTAAGTCTTTTTTACTTTCCTTTATATATATATATATAGAAATATTATACACATATTATAGTTGGAGGTGAATAGGTTATCATTTATTCTCACCGCATTGAAAATATGCACAACTTTTAATTGAAGAATCAAAAGCTGCGTGTCCTTCACAAACATTTTTGGAGTGTGTTTTTTTGGTAATCCACAAATCTCACCCAAAGTTGTTTTAATAGGGACTTTTTTTCTCTAGAAATTAGTTCATAAAACTGCTCACTGTGATGTAATTTTTCTGAAAATATGCAGTTTAGATTTTGTAATTTATGCACAACATTCCATTTAGTGAAATCTTCAGAAAATAAATAAATAAAATAATAACGAATAATAAAAACTGCTTGGCTAATTACGACTGTAATTTGTGTGAACAAACGAATCCCAATCAAAAAGACGGGCATCGAGCACAATCACAAGCATGCACGGGTTCTTAGCACATTGATTAGAAAAACTAAACAAACTTCAGTTTTGTTTGTCAAACCACCTTCGAACACCTCAAAACCCTCCGTCATCACTTTCTCTGTCCATCCTGCAGCATTCTGCGCCTCCGTGTGGCAAGATTCACAAAAGACTCACGAGAGACTGTGAGAAAATCGACGTTTCACTTCCAAGAAACCCCCTTTGCAGGATTTGGAAATGGTCAACATGAGTTGAAAGCAAATGTGGCAAATGTTCCGGCCCAGACTATCAGACTCTTCTACAGACTCACTACTTCAACGTCAAACTGCTGTCTGTTTTCTGTCATGTCTCCTCTATGTAATTCTTTTGCGGTTGGGAAAAAAAAAAAAAAATCCTCTCACTTTCTGTGCACGGAGCACTTTAAGTGCACTTTAAGAAACGCATATTATATAAGAGGTTTCTTTTAGTCTGTATCATACGAGGCCTACTGGGTTTGTTTAGGGCGCTCAGGCTGCTGTCTCTTCTGGCTGTGCCTGTAATAAATCACCATAGAAATACCAAAAAAAAAAAAAAACAGCAATAATCCCACTATTCGTTGGGTAAGGACCTGGCTGTTCATGTGGTAAGTACCACTCCTAAAATCCTAATGATGCTGCTGGCACCAGAGAGCCATATAAAGCAGTGTTTTAAATGAAAGGCCTGTTTTCTGGTGGCGGCCGCAGACGGCCACAGAGAAAGGAGCCTGAGGAGAACCTTTGGGTAACACCATCCCTCCTGGCTCTGAACTCTGCACCGGGCTCGAACACCGTCAATTACTGGGAGATATACAGGCCGGTCCTGCTTCCACCACTTCACTGAGTCCCCTTCAGTCGCAGCCGGCTCGGACTGTAAATTATCACTCCCCCGTCCAGTGTTTGCAGCCGTCTGCAGCCACCAGTGAGACCCTTCTCTGTCTCGGTCCGAATCCGAAGGAATTCCCTCCCTCTGTGTGCCAAAACCCCAAACCTTTGCAAACCGGAGCCGTGGAGCATGCAGCTGCACGCCCATGTGGACACGCTCGCTCGCAAACATTGATTTAAACACACACAAATGCACACAAATGTTCGTATATTATGGGTATATAAAATCCCCTGGAGCTATAGATCACTGGGAACAGGTAGAGAGTTTAGCATGCACACACACACACACACACACACACACACACACAGGCTGTAGATCATCGAGGCGGGCAGGGACGTCAGCACTCCCATACACAGTGAGCCTTATTGCAGAGTTTAATAGAGGAAAGCCAGCATGAATCCCCGCAGTCATTCTGTTTCAGTCAAACACACCATTCACTACACTCCGGCCCTCTGTGCGTGTTAATACACACTCGTGTCGTGCAAGTCCCCACATACTGTACATCATGAGCTTCAGTGTGCGTAGATATGTATACAACATGCATATATGAATGTGATTGAGTGTTCTCATGCAAATGTAGCACTGTGCGTGTATATGTATTGTATCTGACAGCCCAGAGAGGGGGAGGGAGAGAGAGAGAGAGAGAGAGAGAGAGAGAGAGAGAGAGAGAGAGAGAGAGAGAGAGAGAGAGAGAATGTGTGTGGTAGGATGGGCCGTATTGACCCATCAGTGCTGCTCTGTCACCTTTTCTCTTTATGAGTCTGGCCTCTTAAAAACACACTGGATTTATGGTCAATTTGGGCGTTATCTCAGACAGTGTGTGTGTATGTGTGTGCGTGTGTGTGTGTAAGAAAGAGTATAGTGTGTGTGTGTGTGTGTGTGTGTGTGTGTGTGTGTGTGTGTGTGTGTGTGTGTGTGTGTGTGAGAGAGAGCGAGTGAGTCAAGAATTTTTTTCCCCCCAAAAAATAAAGAATCTAATAGAAATGTGTCATGTCTGCTATCAAAAGATCTTATATACGTCTATCTGGAACGATGTGTTGATTAATACCGTTGATAATTATCGTCATTAAGATGCGCCTTTATTTTTTAAATTCCCATCAACATGTCCGTCCCCATTTCTGTCCAAGAGCACCTCCTTCCTTCCAACTCCAGTAATAAAATTGTCAAATCATATTTCCGTTGCCTCTTGTGCGTTTATATAAATGTAACTGATTATGTTAAATGGGTTCATGATATAATCTAATTTCAAATCTCAAGCCCCTGAAATGATTGAAATTGCAACAGTATAGAGGCAGACTTTGGGATATCAGCAATTGTATCGATACAAATATAATATCGGATTGCAATGAAACTTTGGATTTCCCCCCCGAGAATTAAACCCAGACACATGATGAGAGCGCTATTAGCACCGTGTCACTCCAACCTTACAGTGTGTAATAGCAAATACAGCAAACAATGGAATACAACATGTACCCATAATGCTTTGGGGTCGTGCATTTTCAAGCCTTAATAAGGTAAAAAGCACTAAAAATGTTTTCATGCCACGGGAACATGTTTAGTTTGGGGTGTAAACTCTCTGAGTTGTGATGTTTACGGCAGTGGACACCAAACCAGGTGATCTGAGTGGGAACAGAAATCTTCCTGCATCTAAACATAGTGACTAATGTCGATATCAACACTTACACACACACATTGCACATTGCACATGCACGCATACAGAACTCAACGGTGCAGATGGCGACTTGGCATATCTCTCTCTCTCTCTCTCTCTCTCTCTCTCTCTCTCTCTCTCTCTCTCTCTCTCTCTCTCTCTCTCTCTTCCACGTCATCTTACAAAACGCTCCGCTTCCAAATTGATTTCACAGAGCAAGAACCCCCCCCCCCCCCCCCCCTCCGCACTCCCCGAGAGATTAACAAAGTAAATTCCACTTCTTCTCTCCAAAAGAAGCACCCGAATGTGTCGCTTAAACCTAAGATTAGCAGACCTGACTGGATTTTCTTGAGACCATACGTCCTTTATCTGTGATGCTAGGTGCTATGTAATTGTGGACGCCGTCTAATGTGTGGTCCATTTGCTTCATTAATGGGGCAGACGCTAGCCGCTCAGCCAAGAAAACGTGTATTGTTCCCTTTACCTTCCCCTTTTTTAATGTGCGGCATTAGCCCAGCAGTTGTTAGTGCTAGACCGTAGTTCTTTGCTGATGGTCAAATGACAAAGTGTTAATAGAATATAGTGGGATGGGCAGGACAAAGGTGGGCAATGTTCAGCTGGATGCAGCCAATTTCTGTGTGAGAGGCCTGCCTAAAAACCCTATTCATAGGCCGTCTAATGCTGGTGCGTAATTAAATGTGATTACTGGAGCAGAGGGCTTCTCTCTCCCTCTCTGAGGGCCACACACAGGACTGGAGGCAGCGTGCATGCCCTCATTAAGGAGGCGCTAACAGATGTACACAAGCAACGACCACAGGCATACCTCAAAATCTTTGCCATATCTCTCTCCCTGATACACAAACATAAGCAATACAACATCATGCATCTCCAGAATGTCAACTTCTCCAGCGCTAAGGAAAGCAGGATTGGATTTGAAAGGGGAATAAGCCAACGGGGTGGAAGATTTGTTTTTAATCCTTCAACTGAAGTTTGAACATTAATTGCAGTTGCAAGGTTTTTTTACCTGACAGATTTGTGGCCGGCCCTACGAAGCCTCCAAAAAAAATAAAAAAATAAACACATTCCAAGTAATAAATAAAAATCAGGCTAAACTATGACCTTCAGTCAGTGATAATCATAAAGCAAACAAGCAGAAACATAAACAAAAATCAATTATGGATTCCACACACACGCGCACACACACACACACACACACACACACACACACGCACACACACACACACACACACACCTTGTCTGGCCAGCTCTCCGGTCCAGTTTCCTGGGCAGACACGGTCCCCTGGTGCTCATGGGAAATAGTGAGCATGCCAGGCCCCACAAAGGCGTCCTTTCAGCCGCCCGCATGCTTGACCTGTGCGAGGTCAGCGCTCTGCTTTGTGGCCCGCGACCTCTGAGTGACCCAGGGTCACGTTGAGGGCCCGAGGTCAAATCCAGATGCCTGCGTCTAATTTCGCCCCAACTGGGTTATCCGTCCAAATCTGCTCTAAAATTCCCCCCCCGCCCACCCCACCCTAAAACCCACTACTACCTCCACACATGACTGAGTCCCATAGAAATACATAGGTACTCTGCAGCCTAATTGGACTACTGTGGAGTCGTGCTCACACTAGGGTGCTCTCTCTCTCTCTCTCTCTCTCTCTCTCTCTCTCTCTCTCTCTCTCTCTCTCTCTCTCTCTCTCTCTCTCTCTCACACACAGACACACATGCTGGCCTGACCCCCTGTAACTGCACTAATACCCCGTCCCATGGCCTTTGGTCTATCTTGAGGGATTAGGTGCAGAAAGACACACATACAAGCAGAGATACATTCTCACACACACACACACACACACACACACACACACACACACACACACACACACACACACATATACATACACACATACGCACATGCACACACACTTACGAGCGCAGCAGGCCTGGCTGAGGGTCTGCCTTGAGGGATTAGGTGCAGAGAGACAGGACCCTCCAGCCAATCAACCGGTCTGTCACATTGATTTTGAGGGGTCACTGGTGCACAATGGCCAGGGTTTTCCTGTCTTAACCTCTCTGATCGCACACATATGCACACACACACTCTTAGGCATGCACACGTAATGACAATAAACATTATTTATATCATTTCAGGAAGAGGCAGGGCTCGAAAAATGTTTGGTGAAATGGTGAATAAGTGAGTATAATAATGGATCCTATAATAATATAAACTATAAATAATATGCACAAAAAAAATTACATATTCAAGTTAACGAAAGTGTTTTTTCAGAGATAGAAATTATTTTTAAAAAATGGACGAATTTATCGGACAGGACTTTCCACAATCTTGCCACAAAGGCACACACACACACACACACACACACACACACACACACACACACACACACACACACAATTCAAAATTCCCTCCCGTTCGCCTCTCAAAGCTTCATCACGTCTCTGCTTCTGAAAATCCTTCGTCCCCGGGGGAAAGCACACCCGGCTCAGAGAAAGCTCCCGGGTCAAGCCCCCCCCCCCCTCCCTCCCCCCCTCTTCCAAACCCTCTCTCATTCTTCTCCTTCCTGGTCAAACCACACAATAGTCGTCCATGACAGAGGGCACCGGACAAGTCCTGAGACTGACTGAAATAAACCCAAATGCAACATTTCAGGTGTTCGGGCTGAGTATGTTCTCTGATGTCATCCTCAACTTGCCTGTTCTGTTTTAGTCTTTTTTTGTCCCCCCCTCACCTCCCGTCCCTCTGTTGCCTGTTTCCCTTTCCTGAAGGGAATCGCTGCGGCATCTGGAAAAACAGGATTCATGCAAGTCTGTTGGTGTTGTTATGATTACAGAGCTCGTCAGTGGTGGAAGAACTTGTCAGGTCCTTCAGTCAAGTAAAAATAGCAACACAACATGTGTTTTTGAAATATTCAATTACATGTAAAAGTCCTTCATTCGGTATCCTCAAGCAAAAGCGCAGAAGTATTTTAAGCAACTTGCTTAAAGTATCATAAATAAAAGCACTCATGCTGCAGAAAGATGGTCCATGTGACTGTTTTATTATATATGACATTATTAGATTGAAGAGATTTGTCCAGCTGTTCCCAATTTAGAGTTCAGACCCCTTGAAAGGACCACAAGATCGATCTGAATATTTGATACTTTGACCACTTTGGGCCTTTATCAATTATATTTAAATAAGCTTATCTATAAGGTTTAGAGGGGAAATCAAGTATGGATTAAGACCTGATACATTATTGTGCGGCTGCATGAGGTCTGTGCACACAGCAGCTTTTATACACCAGCAGATTCCACTCAGCATTTAATTCTGTGTAATTTGGACCCGCGGTATTCAGATCATTTTGTCAGGCGGTCTTTGATTTTTTTTATAGATGTGATTCAATGGTTCCATACAAGTTAGGCCCAACATTCATGGCTGGAAAACATAATTATGGAAGAGTTGGATGAGGAGGAGGAGCTCCTATGCCACCAAAGTTGTTGTTGTTATAACATTGCTGTTATTAGGCTCCAGCCTATGATCACAACCTCAAGGGCAATATCAAGACCTGTAGATATCTGCTTTCATACAGGATTTACACCACATGATTACAACAACACATTCCTGTGCCAGTGTCAACAATATGAAAGCCTTGTGAGTAGCTTGATGGCATAAACAAGCTCATACTGCCCCACCAGGATTATTATTCCCTTTTTCACAGTCAGTGAGTATCCTATTGTGCTCAGAGTAGAGCGGTATATATTGAAGTTGAACCTCTAACATATCTGGGTGATGTTCAGAATGTAAACACGTGGCTTTCCAAATTAAAATGGACAACAACTTTTCAGATCTCCAATGGATTTATCCAGCTTTTAAGGTTTAAACATTCATAGGGAATAAACTGTTGAACTTATCAGCTAAACGTACTGTGTTGGGTGAAAGGTTAAAACAATTATAAACTAACCTGGTGCCTAACCCGCCACCTGGTCTCTGCTTTGGGGTCAGACTGGGCCTTTGCGGTGGTGGGCCTTTGGGCCTCAACTTGAGATGGGCTGTTACAGTTCTGGTCCTCATGCCCGGATCCTGTTGAATGCTGGACGAGTTCAGAAGTAGGACATCTGCATTATTGTCCTCTTCTGTCAACGTCAGCACCACCCAGGTCAGGCTCTTTGCTCACGAGCTGATTTTGGTAAAAAAAAGAAGAAAAAAAAGAAAGAAAAAGTTGTATTTTTCCGCACTACATTGTCTCTGTCTTTTTTCTTCCTTTTTTGGGCCTGCTCCACTGCCCCACTGTCGTTTAACCATGTTATTATTTTTTATTTTGTATCACAATCTGTTAGTTAGCAACTAATCTTAAAACTTCCACTTGCCGGTGAACAAGCTCCTACAGTCACCTGACTTTTTGTAAATTAAAGTAGCTCTGCATTCATTGGTTCGTATTTCAACCTTGATAAAAAAAATAAATCCCTGTAAAGTGTATTGTAGTCGATTTTAAATAAGGCTCAGATAAAGTGCACGACAACATAACCTTTTCAGAAAAGATTAACCATGTGTTTCGCCGCCGGAGGAAAAGGAAAAACGCGAGGAAAACAGTATGGTCAAAATACCAATTATGGTCGTGACACGAAGTGACCACTAGTGGGCGCCCGAGCGTTTCTACAGCGATGAAACGTGTTGTCTCTCTCACTTCCTCGACTGTAATCTCTACTTCCTGGAGACGCGCGCTGGGGAAGAAAAAAAAAACTGAATTTGTCTGTTTTGAACAGAGTTCACGTTAACCTGTTGCTTACACACACTCACGAAAACGCATTTTTTTCAACGATAAATGGCCGTTTGACGTGAGGAAACTATTTATGATGACGTAAACGGAAGAGCTCCGCCGCGGACGCAGATACACGTGAGTTAGTTCAGCTAACTAACTAATAAAACTACTGACGTTAACGAGTAACGGCAGCTTACTATAAAGGCTCTGGTCTTTATGCACTCAGGTCTTCATTTGTCTTCATTATGTGTATTTAATCGCCGTACTAGTGTGTATTTAACAAAGCCTGAATAGATTCAAAGTGTCAAACGTGTAACTCGGGCGTCTCTGTGTGTTTGCTTCTGCAGCGCCACGTCATTGATCGGCGGAAGGGTCAGAAACACACATCCGGAATTTAGTCCCGAGTGCCCGCTTTGGACCCCGTTTGTTTGACATTTCTCACCGAGAGGACCCCCCACTACGCGGTCAGAATGACGGCGTCTAACTGGGGTTTCATCATGAACGTGGTGAACAGTATCGTGGGAGTCAGCGTGCTCACCATGCCCTTCTGCTTCAAACAGGTGGGTTGTGCACAGGTTGTCAACCTGTCAACAACACGACCGTGGACCGATACGATACCTTTTATATTTACTTACTTTAAGTGCCGGTATATGGCCTCCATAAGGTAAAGTAATTATGCCGAAGGACGATGTCGGTTATATTAATTCGGGCTATTATTATTGTTGGTTTAACATGTAGGTAATGCAATACATTGCATACTTTAATACATACTTGAACACACACACACACACACACACACACACACATATATATATATATATATATATATATATATATATATATATATATATATATATATATATATATATAATCAGTGGCAGTCCGTGGTTTTACTCACTATGCAAGCTGTATAGTTACAGCTGTGATCGCAGCTGTAACACCCTTCAAAAACTACTTCAGAACCAAAAGTTACCCTCTGACCTCACTGTGGAAAACAAAGCTAAAAGAGGAAGGAGTTTATAAAGTTACATGATCATCGTCATAAATTAAATGAATGTGGTATCATTGTTATCACAGTACGATCTGAGGAAACTATTTGCCATAAAGCATTTCTGCCTCCTTACTGCCTCTCTGGGTTTGTTTTGAGCAAAGTGTATAAAAGTACTATGCAAGTTCAACATTTGTGCAGTATTTGTGAGTATTAATGCACAGAATAAACTAAAGAAGATAAGGGTGGGTGTGGCAGCTTTTTGACAGGCCAGATCTTCCCCAAAATTACAAAGAAAATGGCGAGACAGACAAAGTAAAATGTCACCAGAATGGCGTACCGTATAAAAAAAATGCTCCCTCCTAAATAACGGCTATTCTAAATAGCTCCATTTAATGTCATAGATGACTCTTCCGTGGTGTTTTATTACTGCCACACTCTGGAAGCCTATTGCTCCTGTCATAGATTAAACTGATTTGTTAAACACTCATGGGTGGATTAAAGTGGTGTCAATTCTCAATAATAATGTTGCAGATATCCTCTACACAGAGACGCTATCTATTTTTTTGTTGCATCTTGAAGAATCATTATTCTTTTTTACTTTCGATAGAGCTTCATGTTTTAGTCTACTTAATATAAATCTGTCAAATATGTTTTCTATTTGGACTGATGTTGCAATTATTTTTAAGGATTAAATGCAGTGAAGATGGTATAGCAGAATTCCAGTTTGAATCCTAGCCAAGAAACTTTACTAAAAACAGAAAAAAGTGCTTGTATGATTTCATAGAGGATATTATTTAGCTATTTGTTATGAAGTAAGATGTCCATATTTCAGTGTCCTTTCCTCTCTTATAGTGTGGGATAGTACTGGGAACTCTCCTGTTGTTCTTCTGTTCGTGGATGACCCACAAGTCTTGCATGTTCCTTGTCAACACAGCGAGCAGCACCAAAAGACGAACCTATGCGGGTCTGGGTGAGTTTAAATAGTGGTGAATTTTCCATTTTGTATTCATTCCCGTCAGTTAGCAGTAGCAGCGATGGCCACCATGACGGAGCAGACCGATTTAAATTGTACCAGCAACAGAAAATTACCACTTTCCAATGATTTTTCCCGACGCTGCCACCTGTTTGTCCGCACGTTGTTCACACTGACGTCACTACCTTCTCTGCAGCTTTCCATGCTTACGGGAAACCAGGGAAGACTGTGGTGGAGATGAGGCAAGTCTTACTATTAATTCACTGCACGCATTATGCTGCATTTGAAACGTATATTATCGCTTCATCTTCCATGAATAATTATCATAAATCTATACAAATTAAGTGGATTTATTTTAACCTAGATTGCCCCTGTCTTCTCTCTCCATCTGCCGCTGTAGTATGATCGGTTTGATGTTGGGGACCTGTATTGCCTTCTACGTTGTGATCGCCGATCTGGGCTCAAATTTCTTCGCTCAGCTGTTAGGTTTGCAGGTTTGAAATCATTATTTTCTTTATTCATCTCTTAATCTTTGAACATATGTTTCTCATCCACTGCTCAGAGACTTCAGTTCAATCCTAAGAAACACAAAACAGCAAATAACTGTTGAATGAATGTTGGAATAATAGGATTCATTGAGTTACTATGTTGCGTTGTCGTGTCACACTGTCCTCTCAAGGTGACGGGCATTTTCCGCGTGCTGCTGCTGTTCGCCGTGTCTTTGTTCATCGTCCTCCCTCTGAGTCTGCAGAGGAACATGATGTCCTCCATCCAGTCCTTCTCCGCAATGGCTCTCATGTTCTACACCTTCTTCATGTTCACGGTGAGCCCTCCAACACACAGACAGCTGCATGTGAACAGGCTGCAATGGAAGCACTTTGGCTTTGCTTTGGGAGGGCAGTTTTTGTAACTGCCTTTTGAACATTACATTTTATTTAATTATTTTTTATAATGTCAAACAACTACTGGAATTTTGTTGATGCTTTTTGTTTTCCTAAATTACTAGAGTTGATTCTGAAGCCAGTGTGCTCTTTGTTGCAGTCTTCTTCCCCAAGGATGTAGTTGTACATATAAATACTATACATGCATTTGTATCCTGCAACACAGTTCAATGACCTTGCTCTCTGTTTGAACTTAAAACTCATTTGATTTTCAGATTATTGTTTGGCTAAATGTTATTCCATTGTATTCCATGTTAATTCCTTCTTATCCGCTCCATGCACAGAACTTTGTCTTCTTCACCCACGCAATATTTTCTTGCTCCTCTTTTTTAAAGAGCAACATCACACTAAATCACATCAGGCAGAAAACAATTGCTGCGCCGCTCTTTATTGGCTGAACAAAGTCCGTCCCCTGGGAGAGAGACACCACGTGGAAATGGGCACTAGAGACATTTAAAGCACTGTAAGTGCAAAGTAAATGGAGGTCACATAGTCAACTCCACTAAATCACAAATCGTTGCAACTTAAGGGAATTATCTTTCTTTATTTGCTCATTTGTTTCCAGATATAAATATATCAAACACATTTGAAATATTTCAGACTTATTTTTCTTGCCCAGTCAATGCTGTATGCATGTATGTCAAATGACTTGCACTCTTTTAGGAAATACTTTTATTCTGTGATCTTAAGTCAGCACAACATTCCTATTTGTACATCCATGTCTGTCCCAGTCAATCAGCATTGTGCAATTAAGTATTAAGTTAATACTAATGTTAATGACTATATGGACACAGCGCCTTGGGGAAGCTAAGAAAATGAGAAGATTCAAGTTTGAGGACTATCATGAGTCAACATTTTTGACGTATAGTCTTGCCTCAACCCTTTGTTGATGTTGGATTTGTGTCATTTGACAAAACATTTGAATCATGCTGCACTTCTGGCTACAGTCTCACCAGTAATGTCCAAGCAGGAGACGGTTTATAATAAACATATAATAACCATACACATTTAGTTTATTGTAAACAGCCATTCGTACATATTAAAACACTAACTATCAGTATTCACACGATTATCAAAGCCAATGCACTGCACTCGTTTGCCTCTCAAGTAGCAACTGGTCTATCGCTTTCCAATCGGACGTCCAATGCTCCACTGTTTGCATTCATTGTTGAGCGGCACAAAGCACACGGCTCTGATGGGTTCATGCTTCATAGGTTTGAGTGCGCTCAGAGGTGCAACATACTAAAACGTTTGAGTCCAGCGACAGTCCAGCAGGAGTTTTCTGCCTCATGAGATTCAGCTTGTTTACTCTTTAAATGCACACACCGAGTTTGTGTGTGTGGTTCTGTTCTACTGACCCGTATTGCTGCTTCCACAGACTTCTGACTGCTGTTTACAGCCTCTTCGTGTGATGTGACGCGTAGGTCGTAGTGTGGGGATAACCCGGAGCAGCGGTGTGGTGTGTGTCTGGCTTTAAATCCAGGCCCGGCCCAGTCCAGATCCCTAACCCTCTAACAGTGATGTATCTCCTTCCCTCCCTCCTTTCATCCTACCCTTCGTTTTTCATTTCTGCTCATTGCACCCCTTCACTTCTTTCTCCTCCTCCTGTTTACCTCGTGTCCGTCTGCTCTCCCTCACTCCCCTCGACTACCTCCTCTGCACCCTTTGTTTGCTCCCCTCTTTCCCACTGCTGTTTCTGCTGCTGTTGCTGTAGATAGTGTTGTCGTCCCTGCGCTACGGCTTTATCTCAGGCTCCTGGGTGGAGCGGGTTCACCTGTGGCGCTTGAAGGGCGTCATTCAGTGCCTGCCCATTATCGCCACAACCTTCTGCTGTCACCCGTAAGTAAACCAAGGAAACCACCCCCGCAATAACACCACCGTAATGGCAGTTGGTGGGGGTTGGAGAGTGAGGGAAGCCAGATGTCTCCCCAGCATCCTGATGCTCCCTGAACCCCCATCCCGAACCTTCCCGCCCACTCCTCTCAGTCACCCCCATTTCTCACCTTTTAATTCGGGTTTGGTCTGAGCCGTTTGAGCTCTGTGAGTGTGTCTGTGTGTGTGTGTATGTGTGTGTGTGTGTGTTCTTGGTGGCAGTTGTAGTGAGGCAGAGAAGTGTAACGTACTAAGCTGAAAGTTTCATCTTCGCTGCCCTCCCCTCCACCGCCCCACAACCAGGGACAGCAGTCTGGGTGTGGGAGGCTGGAGGGTTATGGAGGGATCGGCAGTCCTTTGGGACTTCGTCAGGTAATTAAAGGAGCAAGACGTAAGAAACACATGCTGATCGAAAACCTGTGGGGCTTGTTTTTTGGGTCTCGATCACCCTTTCCTAACTCTTTTTATTTTGATCAAATTCATGATTTCACTTTATTTCATTACATATCACCGCCGTTGTTCAATTTTTTTTCAGCTACGACAGGTTTTATGTCCAGCATGGGGATTCTTGTCATGTCCCTTCGTTGTTTCCCTTTCTTCATTTTCTCTGGTTTTCTCTCCTCATTGATTACCTTCATTATCTGTCTGAGCCACCAGCATGGGTGCAGCCCCCCTCCTCTTCCTCGTGCTCCCATCCCCATCTTCATTTGGTTCGGGCCGTAACCCCCTCCCCCTCCCCCTCCTTCCCTTCAGGTGGTGCTGTCCTCGTTCAAACATGGGCTGCTCAGCGGCTGGTGGCTAGGGCAGGTCAATGTGGTGCGCTGGGAGGGTGTGTTTCGCTGTCTCCCCATCTGTGGGATGGCCTTCGCCTGTCAGTCGTAAGTACTCCTCCTGCCCCCCACCTCCCCACCCGGCACAGGACCATGTAATGAAACTAATGTCAAACAAGGGTGGGGGGAGATAGATGCTCAAATGGGGGCTTTTCCACTGTCTGACTCCAGCAGAGGCACAGTGACTTCTTCATAGCTGCATGTAGAAATTGAGCAAACATTTTAGTTAATGCATGCGCACTTACATCATTGCTGTAAGCCAGAGTGGAGGGTTTTGGGTGAGTTTGTCATGGAAAGAGACACACACACGCGTGGTGGAGAAGAGGTGGTTGTTGAGGAATTGCTGGTCGTGAAGGGAGGCTGCTTATTGTTGCTCATGTGCTTTTCACTGTCAGCTCATGAGTTTCTGCTCCACTGTTAGCGCTGCCCTTTGTAATATGAACATGAGGTCCGTGTTCAGTTGTCAAGTGACTTTGCTGTGTCACAAAAGCTACAATGATAGTTTGAACATTTAGACACAAAAAGGAAGACTTTGTCCATATTCCAATCAGATTTTCTAACCTGAAACTATAAAATTGTCTCAAAAAATGTATATGCTGGTCTAAATAGTCTGGCAATTACTGTACATTAAGATGGTATTTCACGCCAATCTTTGCATTGCATTAACTTTCCTCGCGGTGACTGCAGAGATCACACCACGACATGTCACCTCTTACAGCTTCATCAGAGCTTCTCTGAGCCACCACACTCATTTATTTCTCCATTTTCACTCATCTGCATGCTCTGTCACTGCCTCTTTTGTCCTGTCCTCTTTGCTTTAGCGCTTGCTGTGGGTTTGCGGTGAGTTGAGCTGGCGAAGGGTAATGTGGAGGTCTAATGGGATCTGGGTGTACAAAGTCTTATCTCTCATTTGAATGCAGTGCTGGGGGGAGGGTGCAGGGAGTGTTATTGTGGAAGTCATTAGGGCCAGATGTTTGGGTGGTGCTGCTGTATGGGTTTGTTTGTGTGAGGGAGAGTCGGGTAAGTGGCAGGAATGGGTGACCGTTGCCATGAGACTCAAATGAGACTTTAATTAATGCAATCCCACAAAGCCGACGTGACATTATGGTATGGCGGACGCGTTCATTAGCGAGTGAGGTGTGCGCATGTAAGAAGAAAGAAGAAAGTGTGCGATTGTGTGTGTTTATGCATGTGTGTTTTGTGCGTCGGCTCCCACTAGCTGTGCTGAGTGATATTTGGCAGGGTGATTTCTTGGCCTGTGGTCAGGCCACGCAAAGCAAGGGCTCCGTGAGGCGGCAGGCGGCTAAAGCCAAACCACTAATCAACGCATTGGACTGCCGCCATCTTGCAGACACACACTGATGTATTCACAGGCTGATTAAACAGCTCTCAGCACATTGGATTTTTATTACATTCATGAAACGTGCTTACTTCCAGCTAAAACATTACTTAACATCACCATTATGGCGGGGCCGGCCCTGTTGTTTTTTTGGCTGCGCGCTTAAATGGCGAGGAGCAGTTAGCTCATAATGGAGGAACATGAGAAAAACATGTGCAGCGAAAATGGCCCTCTGTGATGCTACTGTGGGCAGGCTTTCAACTTCAAGCAAATGATATTATCTACAGCGCACACCCGAGCCCTCCCAACACACACACACATCTCACCACGTTCACTCTTCAGACTTCCTCTGTCATATTGCCTCCATTTAAGGGCAGCGTTAAAGCAGAAGCACGTTATCCTCTGAGTCAGGACTATTGAGTGAACATTAGATGTTTAGCTTACAGTATGTCGTTTTCTTTAACCTTGGCTATGAGATTTACTGGTTTTCGGATTAAACAAGCATCGAGAAAAAGTGCCACAGGACAGTGCTTGCTCATAAAACTGTGCGAAAGAGAGACAGGCAAGGAGAGGATAAGAGAAAGTTGTGGTTTCGCTCTCTCTCTCTCTCTCTCTCTTTCGTTTCTTCCCTCTCGTTTCTGCCTTTCACACATATATGAGGGAGATGGAGAAAGAGAGGAGGTGAGCACAAAGAGTCTGCCAGGAAAGTTTATAATGCTCTAAAACCTGCCAGGCACTCGCTGTTATATATAACGCCTGTAAATTCCCTGGTTAATGTGCCGATGGTTCCCTCTACGCCGCCACGCTCGCTGATAGCACAGAACCGAAAATGACAGAGGGAGACGCAGTCTCAGGTGTAACCACAGCCAGCCTTCACTACTGTCACCCATTCTGTGTCTCACACACTCACACACTCGAATATAGACAAACACTTCCTACTTACTCCACCCCCACTGCCAGGACATTACTTTCATCTACTGTAATTTGTAAACATGAATTGTTAGTTAATTGATTTAAAAAGAAAAGAAAATCCTGCACATGCCAAAAATATATTGTTGCATTCATGTGCATCTCAGATGTTCTCACCTTTTTTATATTGATGTGCGGGCTTACAAGCATCTAAAATACATCTGACTGTTGGAGTTTGGGTCCACTATTGCAAGTAATAATCAATTCATAAATAACGGGACAAATAAACAATTAAGGGTATAATTAATGTAATGTAAGTTAATATGACATTCAATCCAAGTAGGAATATATCATATATTTTTAGGTATTTGTTTCACCATCAGGTTGGGATGTGAACACTGCAGATAAGCCACTGGAATATTTTATTTAAAAAATAATACCTTTTATAAGCTATACATAGTTTTGTGGTTTGCTTGTTTGACTTGTGAAAAGAAATTCTGAGATCAAGTTTTGCAGATGTTGGCAGTGATCTACAATCAATAAACAATGCAGACTACATCTTAGTAGACAATACACAACTTAATTACATGTGTTTACTGATGACTGTCCAATGGTGTTATAACTTTGATGGACTAAACGAACACAAATAAGTTGGATGCTGACAAAGACATGAGAAAAAGACATACATCATTTTATTATTAAATGGCACAAATGGGCCTCCATATGGCTGCTCATTAGAGAAACCTCCAGAGCCGTCCCCATTAATGTAACATTCATGCGACATCTCTCAGCAGTGCCACTTCCCAAAGCTGAAAGTTGTACATCTGATAATCTGGACAGCACGTGAATGCACAAGAGCAGTACTCGTGTGGTCTTTATGTCCCGCAGAAAGCCGAGTGTGTTGTTGTTGGACTGCTTCTCTCTCACAGGCAGGTGCTGCCGACTTACGACAGCCTGGACGAGCCGTCCGTCAAACGCATGAGCACCATCTTCACCTCGAGCCTCAACGTAGTCACCGTCTTCTACATCACCGTGAGTGGAAGCCGCCGCCGCATTTACACGGGCTATACTTGCCCCAGATGCCGCTGTTGCGTAGAAACGTATTGACTTCACGACATTAATACGGGGTAGTCTACTCGTCCTAATCCAATGCCTTCAAATCAGTGCCTGAAAAGTTATTGAATGCTGTCAGCTACCATTTTGTCTTAGTGTTCCACACCTTTATGCGTCCATCTTTTTGCGTTCCTCCCCCGCTGTGTTTGGTTCCCTCAACTTCTCTGAACCAGGTGGGTTTCTTCGGCTACGTCAGTTTCACTGAGAACATTGCCGGCAACGTGCTGATGAACTTCCCGTCTAACCTGGTGACCGAGATGATCCGTGTGGGCTTCATGATGTCTGTGGCCGTAGGATTCCCCATGATGATCCTGCCCTGTCGCCAGGCCATCAACACCATGCTGTTTGAGCAGCAGGTGAGTTTGAATGCTACTACTACTAGTACTACTAGTACTACTACCACTACTACAACTCTTTCTACTGTTAGAATGTGATGTGTGTATACAGCCCCCCTTCCAGTAGGGGTTTGCTGAATTAAACATACCGTAGAGCCTAACCTCTTCTATGTTCTTGTTCCTTTCTAATTAAATACATTATTGTGCAATAATACAGTTCCTCTCTGTAATGCAGTTTGACAATGAATGAAAACAGAAACGTGTTGCTCCGTATAAAAGGAGTCCCCTGGAAACACCTGCTGTGCAACTCTAACGTGACGTCAATTCAATTAATATCGTAATCAAACATTAAAGGCGTATGAACACGTCGTGACTTCTAAAATTCTTTTGACACGCACCGTTCCTGTTGTGGTTTAGAAATACGCGCAGCATATGCATTATTGAAGGTTTTTGTAGTGTTTCAAACTGCACTGTAGGAAACATCTATTGGCTCTGCAGCAGAAAGGAAGTCCTGCTTGAGGTCTTGATGGAAACCAGACCAGTAGAACTGGCTGTTGGTAATCTGATGATGAGGAATAAGTAATATCCCACACAAGGATTGGTGGGGACGCAGCGCTTGACTGAATGTAACAGAAACACCAAGAAGAACAAGCTACCCCCAAAAATAAAACCCAATCAAATTATAAACGTGTGAGATTTCTTTATATTTTTTTGTCTTTCTCACTCTTTGTTTTCGTCTTGCAGCAGAAGGATGGGACGTTTGCTTCCGGGGGATACATGCCTCCCCTGCGCTTTAAGATGATCACCCTCTGCATTGTTTTCGGCACCATGCTGGGAGGCATTCTCATCCCCAATGGTACATCGTGTGTGTGTGTGTGTGTGTGTGTGTGTGTGTGTGTGTGTGTGTGTGTGTGTGTGTGTGTGTGTGTGTGTGTGTGTGTGTGTGTGTGTGTGTGTGTGTGTGTGTGTGTGTGTGTGTGTGTGTGTGTGCGCGCGTGTAGGTTTGTGTGAGTGAGTGAGAACAATCAGGCTTGGATTGAAATCGTATGTGTGTGTCTGCCTATGTGTACAGCTTGCTGACTGGAGGTCTTCAAGGTGCATGTGTTCCTTTGTGTGGGCGGAGTAGCCGGGGAGCTTTACGACGTGTGTGAATGTGACTTTACGAGTCAGTGACTGTCACACTCTAACACAGTCCTTAAATCAGGGCCCTAACTTTTATCTTTTAGACGGGCAGACAGGAAGATAGGGCTATTATTCTCCCAGACTTACTCTCTCTTTCTGTCTCTCTCTCTCTGACACACACACAAACACACACACACACACACACACACATATATGTACACACCAATATTGGCTCTCTGTCAGGTTCTTTGAGTCTTTCCGTCGCGCTCACAAACGGCTCCAAAATGGTTGAGATGTAAAGGTTAGAATGAGTTTATGTTTTATTCATCCTTTTATATGGAGGCTGTTTGTTAAACTTTTGATTGGGTAGACAGACACACACACACACAAACACACATACACACACACACACACACACACACACACACAGTGGGTTTGGCTGGCCCTTTGTGTATCTAATCAGACTAATAGACTGAGAAGAAGGGAGGTAAGAACCCTGGGGAGAATGGACACTAAATCTGAGGGAGACAATATGGTGTCCGTCCTCTGGATGAACGATGGGTTTTTCAGGCCCGCCGCCCAGCCAGAGACGGGTGGGGCCAGGGTTTTCCTTTGCCAAGAGCAGGGTGCCATGACTGGGAGCCTGCGGCTGGGCGGGTGCCGGTTATGAATGGCGGAGGCAGGTATGAATGGAGCTAGTGATAAAGAGCATCGATATGGGGAATAGCTTCGAGCTGTGTAGCAACAGAGATATGGAGCGGTACCCAAACCCCTCACCTCTGGCGTTGTCGGTGCCATGATTGGCCCAGTGCGCTCTGCAGCAGCAGCGCCCGGAGATTTCTGACGAATGTTAACATCCCTATTAGATGAGCTCAAGTATCTCTTCAGTGACACGTCGCCTGTCACTTTCAAAGTGCGTTTATCTCAATTGATTTTAATGTGGATGATAATTAACACCATGAAAAGTGATGATTGTTATATTATTTTCATACTTTGAGAGTTGACGCAATAATTTGGATTAATAATTTAAACTGTTTATCCATTACCGTACCTAATGCTTTAAACCATATATCTATTACTTTTTTAAAACTATTTAGCTCTCTATTCATTACTGTAAACTAAAGATTTTAGCCATTTATTTGAGGTAATTTATTCATTACTGCCACGTACACCTTAACAACTGCAGAATCGCTCCTGGGAGTCACTCCAGGACGACAAGATGACCCCTGTGTTCTTCTTTTCCTTTTCTCTCTTAAGTGGAAACCATTCTGGGTCTGACTGGAGCCACTATGGGCAGCCTCATCTGCTTCATATGCCCTGCGCTCATCTACAAGAAGATCCAGAAGAGCAGCTTCATTTCACAGGTTACACAGTCAGAATAACCACTTTCCTTATCATTTGTTCAGGGAAAATGTGTTATTCACTGACCTGCTGCGCTTCTCCTCTTTCTCTCTGTCCTTTTAGCTGGTGCTCTGCGTGGGTCTGGGCATCCTGCTGGTCAGCACCTTTACCACCCTCTCAATTTCGGCCACAAGCACCCGCAAGGTCCGGGTTCCTCTCCCTGCAGCACCTGTCAAAAACGACTCGCCGCTACCGGACCTTCCTAAACTGCACGGTAAAGATCATGACATTGGCTAAAGGCTAAAACTTATCGACTGGATGGACAATAGAAGAAAGTGCTTTACTAATTAACCATGGAAACATTTACCTGAAGGTACCGGAGCCAGGGTTATCTGTAATTATTTCATGCAAAAAGCTCCAGCGGCACTAGAGGGACATTTATTTCTTGTTTTATTTTCAAAGTCGTGGACTACAGCGCCCTAAAACGGCAACGTAAAGAAAATAAGAGCTTGTGGCCAAGGGCCAGTGAGACTAAAACAAAAGCACAAAGCCACAGCAAAAAGAAAGCGTTTCTTTCATCTCTGTGAGAAGAAAAGATGGAGACAGACAGTGACTGATAGACAGACAGGCAGGGCGAGGAGATAACCTCTTGATAATATCTGAGAGCAGCGCTGAGTGCTTGACATTGATGGAGCGAGAGTGATGCCCTTCAAACTCCAGTAATTTCTCTCCACCCCTCTACCTCTGTTCATTTCTCCTGCCACCTCCTCCCCCCAAAATACATTGTCTACACCTCCATTTCCCCCACATCTCTTGTGGCAGCTAGAAAATGCCTGCAAGCTCTGGCTGTATAAAGGGAAGAAGGTGATATGGGTTTGGGGAGGGTAGAGGGGTGCAGACGAAACAAATGGAGACGAGCCATAGAGGAACCTTTTGAGTTAATGTCCTCAGTTTCGGTTGAAGCAGGAGGGGCTTTTAGTTTCCGCGTTTCTAACCTGTTCACCGGCACCAGGAAGGACCTTCTTTCTCCATGTTTGTGATTCTTTCTAGTTTGATTTTACTGCATTCTTTCCTCGCATTTTGACTGGAGGGAAAACACATGTGGTCTAACCTTTACACCTGTTTCCTGTTTGTCACTTTCAATGTTAATTCACCTCCCTCCCTTTTCTTCTTGCTCAATTATTAAACCCCACCAGCTGTGTTAGTTTTGTCGTTGCCAGTGCTTGCTGCCACCTAGTGGATCTACTAGTCGGCTTGAATTCAATCACATCTGAGAGCATCAGTACGCACAGTTCATGCGAGATATACCGGAGGTGTTCATTTATTTTAATGCCAGTCGTTAATGTGTGTAATAAACACAACGGCACAAGAAAATAAAGAGTGCATGTCAGGGCAGGTGTTAAATAGTAATGCACTGGAAGACCGTTATTTTACTTTTCTCAGACGAGAGAAAACAGTGGAGAAAATGAGGTATCAAATTTATGTTTTCTTAATTTAGTCGCAGTAATGTGTCTCGTATTTTTTAGACTAGCTATATACTGACTGTTTGAGAAAATGCAGTAAAAGCAAATAAAAAGCTCACCAGCAGCAGCGGTATTAAACAAGAGTAAAACATATTCTTGCATAAAAAAACTTTTTATGGCTGTATAAATCTATTACTAAAGAACAGATTTACACATGTTGCCGAACAAGGAACACGGTTTGACTATGGGATCTGTGCCCTTTTGATAGAGGGATATTTAGTAGCAGTGGCTTGTAACAGATTGTGTTTTTGTGTGTCTGCATGTAGAAAATCCTCCAAACAAGAAGCCAGTGGAGATAGAAAAACCTGACCTTCCGGCTGTGGAGAATGTGCAACCAGTAGACCGGGACCCGCCTGAGCAACCCCAGATTAAAGGACCAGTAGAAGTACCAGAGAGGAAGAAGGAGGAAGAGATGCAGTTGGACCGTCCTGGTGCTGGTAGGAAAACTGGACCCGTGCTGGAATCTTCACTGGATTTTGACCGGTTGAGTATAAGCAATGTTTTGTTTTGTTTTCCCAGGTGTTGCTGTGCCAGAGGGCGAGGCCCATCGGCATGAACCACCCATCCCTCACGACGAGGTCGTGGTGGACAAAAGAAAGAACAACGCAGAGCTGCAGGAAGACAAGAAACAGCCTGAGGAACCTAAAAAGAATGAAGAGCAAGGTTTAGGGAACGCTGTGGTGGTGGTACAGGACAAAAAGGACAACAATGTTGAAGAGAAAGCAAAGCCTGTTGTGGCTGTTGTGGGGAAAGAGGAGGTGGATTTGGGTGGAGGTGAAGTCCGGTCAAATGAAGTGGTGGAGAAGCCCGGTGCAGAGGCAGACAAAAAGCAGGACGGTTCCCCGCTAGAGGAAGTTAAGAACCCCGGTCCGGTGAAGGATCCTCTTGCAGGGAATGGAGCTGAGATGGGCGATCAAGTGGGCAAAGCCCCAGATGCTGCAGGGAAACGTGAGCATTAACCTAACCCTAACCCTTGTATGGTAAAACATTGGTCAGAAAACACAACATTGACTTGGTGATTTTTGGTTGTCCTTCAGCTCCAGTTCCTGAAGTAGAGCCTCATGCTGATGGAGACGTGGCTCCGGCTGCAGACAGTAAAGACACAGCAGATGAGAAAATGGAAGGTGAGTGGAGTAGAAAACATCCAGGGGCATAGAGTTAATAGTATTGGGTCACTTACTTATCAGCAATTTAACACAAGTTAATCACAAATGTATCATTTGGTGATCCATTTATTGTTGTTTTTTTTACAATAGATTGGATGTAATCTAAAATACAGCTGCTTGAATCCATTTTGTCCTGCTATTTTTTAGAGATGTATGACCAACAATCATGCAGCAAACAAACATGACCTCCCTACGTTACTAGAAGTTACAAGTACTTTAAAAGGTTTTGAAAATGTGATAACTAAAATACAATCGATTGAGACAGGTTGCAGGAAAGAGGACACGGGGAATAAAACAAGTAAAGCATAAAATAATTAAAGTGACTGTGTTGTAACAATCTGTACATTATTTGCTGTGGCCTGCTGCATGTTCATGTCCCTGCCTCTCTTTTTCATATTTCACTTGGCTGGTTTTATTTTGTATAATCTAATCTTTGTGATCTGTACTTTCTTATTGTGCCCGTACATAAAATACAAAACGCATTCAGAAATATTCAAATCTATTTCCTTCTCCTATTTCTTGACCTTGCTGTATGCACCACACAGTCTTTTTTTTGGCTTTTGTTGACTTTCTTGTTCTGTTTACTTTTGCCTTCTGTCTCTCTGTCCTTCTCCATCTTTACCCTTTTTTTCTGTCTTTCTCTGCCGGACTCCTATCACAGTGATAAAAAAGCTGGTTGCAGGTATGAATTCCCTCTTGCCTCTTCTGTTTATCTGTCTGTCGCTCAAATTTTCATTTTAGATGTACAATGCATATTGTAAGATGCATTTTTATCATATGACTAAATGCGCCAGTGTATCTTTCCCCCCTAACATAGTTTGTGTGCGTCCACAGCTTCCCATTTCCGTTTATGTTTAAGACTACAATCTAGAGATGTCTGTTTGAATGGATCAAGGAGACTGTACTAAACCATAGTGGAATATTTCCCCTCCCCTCTCACCTAGAGACTGGTCCTACATCAGTCTAACTAAGCTTATTAACTAATGCAATGTTCTGCGAACAGTTTGTGGCTTATTTTATTTGAACTTTTCTGTCCTACAGAAGGCCAGCTCGACCACGCAGTGCTACTGCAGGTGATCAAGCAGCAGCAGGAGCAACAGAAGAGACTTCTTGACCAGCAGGAAAAACTACTGGATTTTATAGAAGAGCAACACAAGGAAATCCACCAGAAAATACCTGCCGGTGGGTGCACACCTCATGCTTAATATGACACTTGAGATCACAGGTGGCTGTGTTCAATGTAAGAAACATAAGTGTAATAAACATGTTTATAATTAAAGGGGCTGCTGACGGTGAGGCAGACAAAGGCCTCCAGGAGGGGATGGACGGTGGAGCAGCAAAGCCCAAAGAGTCTGGCCTGGACTCAGCCGAAAAGCAGCCCAAGGAGGCAGCTGTGGCTGGAGCTGCTGTAGCTGGCGTTGAAGCTGGTGCTCAAGTTGGAACTGGTGCTAAAGCCGGAGTTGTGGCTGGAGCTGGAGTTGGAGTTGGCACTGGTGCTGTGGCTAAAGTTGGAGCTGGAGTTGGAGTTGGAGCAGGAGCAGGAGTTGGAGCAGGAGCAGGAGTTGGAGCAGGAGTTGGAGCAGGAGTTGGAGCAGGAGTTGGAGCAGGAGTTGGAGCAGGAGTTGGAGCAGGAGTTGGAGCAGGAGTTGGAGCAGGAGTTGGAGCAGGAGTTGGAGCAGGAGCAGGAGCAGGAGCAGGAGCTGGAGTTGGAGCAGGAGCTGGAGTTGGCGTTGGAGTCGGCAATGCAGTTGGTGTTGGAGCAGGAGTTGGAGCAGGAGTTGGAGCAGGAGTTGGAGCTGGAGCAGGAGCTGGAGCAGGAGCTGGAGCAGGAGCTGGAGCAGGAGCTGGAGCAGGAGTTGGAGCAGGAGTTGGCGCTGGCGTTGGCGCTGGCGTTGGCGCTGGCGTTGGAGCTGGCGTTGGAGCTGGCGTTGGAGCTGGCGTTGGCGCTGGAGCTGGAGCTGGCGTTGGAGCAGCAAAGCCTCAGGCCGTGGACCAGAATCACGCACAGGCCAGACATAAGGATGCAGAGGTTGGGAGTCCTCATGGAGCTGTTCAAGCAGCTTACAAGGAAGATGACTATGTTGCACTTGGAGGAGAATCCCGTAAGCAGAGTGAACTCGGTGCAAGGGGAGTGCCACTGGTAAAGAAAAGATCTGATAACCCCCAGCCAGTACCTCAAAATGATCAGGTAGCTCAACTTAAAGAGGATGAAGTGGGCTTAGATGAGGTAAAGAAGGAAATGGATAATCTTAAAAAAGAACGGATAGAAAAAGAGGTTCAGGCAAGAGTGGAAAAAGAACGGCGTGATCGCGAGATGAAGGAAGCGCTGGCCAGAGAGCAGGAACTGGAGATGGAGAGAGCCGCAAAGGCTAAACTCGCACAGGAAAAGGCTGCAGAAGAGAGACTTCAGCGGGAGATTCAGAATACAGACAATGCAATACTTGAGAGAGCAAAGAAAGAGAAAAAGACAGGAGAGGCTCAGGAGAGGCAGGCCCGGCTGGGGCAAGCTATAGAAGACAGACAGGCTGCACAGGGGCCTGAGAGAGAAGATGGTGGAGCTTTGAAGAAAGGAGGACGAGACCTCAAAGAGAAAGCTGATGCTCAGGCGGACCCCGGAGAAGGTGTGGAAGACAGAGCCGTCAAAGCCGAGGCTCACCCCCAAGGCTCCCACGAGAAGATCGGGGACCGGGGAGAGATGGATCTAAGACGGAGACGAAGGGCACTGGGACCGAGAAAAGCCGGAGGGACCTCAGAGGAGACGGGGATGTCCAGGGGGATGCCGAGGCTGGAGCCCCTGCTGGAGCTGGGGGGCTCCGACCTGCACGTAGCCCTGGAGGAGCGGCTACTGGCTGGGGCAATGGTGCACTCGCGGCAGATTAAACAGGCCTCAGAGGATGAGGGGGCGAAATAACACACACGCACACACACACACACACACACTTTCATTCAATGATTGGACAGCAAGTTCAACAAATATTGCACACCTGCAGAAAACTTTGAATACTGTTGACTATTATATTGTTGCCTTACAATCTCTCTTGCCTTCAGACATGATATGGACAAAGAGCACCAGTTTCTCTTTCTCGATACCGTGTACTCCACAAACAACCCAAATACTTTTATTAAAGAGCAAAGTGCATGTAAATATTAACTTATTTTTGTCTCTGGGCAGGACTATTTTGAAAAGTTTGCTGTTAAAATGTATGTAAATCTATGCAATACCTTTCTTTATAGTGTTTAGACATCGTGGAGGTGTTAAAGTCTGTGTATTTGAGTCCCTTTTCACCCGCTTCGTGGAGTCTGCCTCAATGTTCGTGCTTTTTTGTCTTCTGTGCTGATTTTTTTTTTTTGGGGTCGTTATTTATCTTTTACTTTGATATGTATATATTATAATATTTGGTATGTTAAATTGTGACCAATGTTGAAGGTTTCTTTGAACATTACACGTACCACAGGTAATGCGTGCGTCTTGGTCGGATTCACAATACTTTCATTTGAAAGTAACGATATTCAGCCTCATGCTGGAGCAACGAGGTGTGTATATAAAGTGTTGGCTTATGGTTTAATAAACTGGACAAAGAAGCAGCTCAATCCAAGACTCTACTTATCGATCATTCCGTCTTCGTTATATGTTTCCTGTTGATTAATCAGTGCCTTCCAAACCATATGCTGCTGTTATATCAAAACAAAAAGTGGCATTTATTTCCTCAATGTGTGTTCTTTTTGCTTCTACTTTTACTGTAAAGAGTACAGTAGTTATGAGAATATAAGATTGTACATTAAGTGGACAGTGAAAGAAATATGGACCGTTTGTCACGTTTTTTGTTATCCAACTTTTCTGAAAAAGAGGCTATTTTTTAAATTTTCTCTCTGCATTGTATTTCTGTACATTTTACTGATTAAAAATGAATAAAAAAACATCTGTATTACATCCATGACTATTTGTTTGTGTTCAGACAATAAATGTCATGTTAAAAACATAATAGCAATGTTTTATTCAACTCTGTACATCACATTCAGTCTTCCATATTAAAGACTGTAGCAGCAGTACTTTTCAACACATCCAGTTCATTTACAGTCTAGGAGGGGAAGTGTTATGTTTTCAGGATGCAGCACCAGATGTCCATCAACACTTGGAATTCCCGTCATCTCTTTACTCATTTGAGGTCGATCCACTGCATTTACTGCTCGAACAAAGGTGGGAGGGTTTCCATTCATTTGGCTTTCTTCTTGGCCTGCAACAAAGATTATTACTTTTCAATCATGACCATCCATCACGATTACATAAGGAGGATTACTGACTTTATCACTTACTGCAGCTGTAAAGCAAGTCTTCAGTGCTTCAAATTCCTTGGCACACGTGTCCTTCCTCAGCTCCTGTCTGCCTGTCGTGGTCGCTGCCACACACTTCCCATATGTTGCTGCCTGAATCTCTCACACACACACACACACACACACACACACACACACACACACACACACACACACACACACACACACACACACACACACACACACACACGTTGATATTAGACAAAGTAAAATCATAGTAAGTTATTGTCTTTTTCACTAATGGTGAAAGAAAGATTAACATGTAAAAAATTCTCCTCTGTTAGCCTAATGTGTCTTCCCTGCTGACCTCTTCTCTGCTTTTAGCGATCCCTTGGATGTTATTACTAGTTTCTGTGCGCCACAAATTAGGTCACATTATACATAATGTCTGTCTGTACACTACATGCATATAAATATACTATAATGTCATCTTTCCTCATTGTGGCTTTGTCACTATGTCTTATTTTACAGTCTTGTTTATTATTTTACAAATGTTTATCCACCGCTTATTGTATATTTCGTTTTTTTTATTATACAATTGCAACTGCATTTAATGTTCCAATCATTAAATTAACTTAAGTAACGACTCAAAAGCTCAACTATTCACCCAAAGAACCCGAGCCTACATGTATTAATACATTGAATCAAATACAAATACTAATAGTGAGGTGGTATAAAGCTACATAAACAAGGGGATGCAAAAATCTGACATTTAACTTACAGTTTCATAACTGGCATCATCTTGTAACCTGCACTCTACGTCTTTATTGTAGCAATTATTACAATTGTCAATGTCATAAGAAAAACAAAGAACGTAAGGACTGTGTTTTGTAGTCGCATGGACAGCTAGCTGGAATGTATTTGAATGTGAACTATGTCTGAGTTCAAGACACAATTCCCCTTGTAAGATATGTTAGTAGCGCTTACCTCTCCTGCACATTGTGCAAAAAGTTCAGGGAAAAGTCTCATTTTCTCTCGACTGCGACTCCAGGCATTTGACCCAGACATAGTTACTATTCAAGCGTCAACGCAAGTCCTTGAGGTTTTTAACTTAATTCAATGGTAAACCGATAACACTTCACAGTTTGTTAAGTGTACTACCAAGCGTAAAAAGCTGTACATAAAAAGTACACATCAACCCGCAGAAGAAGCATCTCTGTAAACCATGGAGAGCGCCATATTGTTGACCCTGTCATCAAGAAAACGTCCAGCAACATATTCGGTAATTTGATTCGCTCATATCCCCGTCAATCAAATTGTCAGCACTAGATTCCTTGTAGTTCATTCGCTGTTTTTTGAGCGAAGGCGTAACCAGAACGCCAATAGAAGGTAGGGTTGCTACTTGCTGCTCTGTGATTGGCTGGCTGTCAACTCAAGCCCCGCCCTCCTCTCGTACCCCTCGGAGGAAGATGAGTAAACCCGCAGCCAGGATTGCTAAATCATGGCAACATTTATGGAACGACTGGCTTTTCTTCAGAAAGTAAGTGCAGTTCATGGTCATTACTTGTTGTGAACACGAGTTACAGCTGAACGGAGCGAGAAGAGTATGACGTACGTTCGCGTGTCTGTATCTGTTAAGTTGTGCCAGCACTAGCTTGCTAGTAGCCTGCTAGCTAACAGTAAGAAGAAACACATTTGCTAGTTGCATTTCATGTCATTTTCCTGTTGACCTGCCAGCTTATTTCGTTAAAGTCTTAAAGCAGCAGACAGACATTCAGCACTGTTCTAACAGTCTGTTTGTCCAATGCTAACCTGATACTCAGACTCTGGTGTCATGCCAAGTTGTGTCCACCCTCGGTCTGTGTTTCCCTGAGTCAAACTGAATTACACGGGTGGTGTTTTTTTGTATTTGGTTGTGGACTGTGTAATACTCATGGGATACAAGATCCCTTAGTGTCCGCTTTGAACCATCTTCTTTTCCACCGACTGAAGGTCCCAACTCTGATGAAGGCTACAGCAGACGATGAAACCCCATGTCCCGGCTACCTTTTCCAAGATATTGGAAGTATCCTTTGCCAGCTTCTGTTGTACCACTGTGGACAAAGGGTTGAAACCCATTAATCAATGATATTTTAACATAGCAAAAGCTCGGTGACACATCTCCCTTTTAATGTAAAATTAGTAATGCTATCAAATGGAAAATGATCGTAGAAGTCATATTGTTTTCCAGAAACCCTACCAATGAAAACTCTTCAGGGGATATAACTGGATGGGAATCCGTTCATGGTTTTATTCTCTCACCCAAAAGCAGGACAGGATTGGAAGTTTATTATCCTGAGCAGGAGCAGTGAGTTCATGATGACAAAAAAAGGACAGCAGGGAAGTGCTCTTCATAGTTAAGTTGTTATTATTTTGGATATTCTAACCAGTAAATAATTCCTTTTCTCAAATCCGACATACAGAGTCTCTCATGCTGTGATGGTAACATCCTTAACCATTAGCACACTGTAGAAATCTCCCATGAGTCTTCAGGGTGCTGTCAGTGTTTGTTGGAGTACCTCCTAGAGAGGTTGCAGGTGGAGTCCTGTCATGTCAAACTTAAGGTAAGAACAGTGATTATCATTCTAGTTTATGTCAGTAATATGAAACTGAAGTGGAGCTCTGACATGTCGCCACAATGTGTAAAGTTTTAAATGTTAGTGATTTTCATCCCTTTCCTGTCTGCAACTAACTCAAGGTTCTGCTCATGTTGCTGGTATTTTAGGTGCTAAAGATCTTTGTCCATCTTTGTGGTCATGGCTCAAATCATTTCCTCACAGAACTTCGAAGGAACTCCACATTCATCCAGCAGGCATCAGGTTAGACATTGGCCTCTTTTAGCTCTATTTATCACTCTGTGGCCACTTTGTCGTTCTAAATATTTACTCGCTGTCGGGTGTTTTGTATTTTTTAGTTTACAGCGGCCATCCTGATCCCATCCATGGAACAGCATTGTACCAGAAAGTGAGAAATACAGCACAGGTGAGCCTCTGGCTGTAGTTATCATATCAATGTCAATCATATCTGTGACAGCCAGGCAAACACACTCAATTTACACTTTTTGTTTGCAGGAAGTGGCCAGGTTGCTTTTCACAGATATCATTTCCACCAAAGATGGCGTCTCTCCGCTCAACCTGGCCCTCCCAACAATGGGTGAGTGATGAATAATTATGAATATAATAAGTGCCATTCAATTCTTTACTAAATGTATTTAGGTGTAGTCTTTTTCAGAATACCCAGAAATAGCTTAAACGACCTGAACACCTTGTGTGTTTTCACTTTTCCTGGCTAATGAGACCTCTGCACAGATTGAATTTGGGTGCAACTATACTGAAAATATTGTGACAGTCCAAAGAACAGGGCTAATCAGTCACAAGTGAAAACACCTGTGCAGATGTACCAGGGCTACGTAGGGCTGTAATTAAAGACCAGATAGACTTCTGATTTGCTGTTTATCTCAATGACCGTCTAAATGTTTTTAGTATTGCTTTTTACTGATAAAAGAGATTAAATTACTTAATGATAAGATTTTCAATAGATATGGAGCCTGACCCAATCAGGCATTTAACCAACTCGGAAACGTATCCAAATTGTTGTAACTCATTTCGACTGTTGTATATAATGATGGTGTCTGAAATATTAGCGAGAGATTAATTGTCTATCAGGAGATTGAATGATTAAAATAACTTTCATCAGGTTATTTGTATTTTGTGAACTATAAGCCCAGAGTACAAGAGGTCTCCTGTGTCTTTCTGTCCAGGTATGGGCCCAGCAACTTCCCACAGGTCAGTAATGCAGGGCTTTGGATACAGTCCAGGGAAGCAGGGGACAGGTAAGGGATATAGACTAACACACACACACACACACACACACACACACACTACACACACACACACACACACTACACACACACATGCACACTGATACAAATCCAGTTAAGTTTCTTTACCTGCTCCTACCTGCAGGCAGTGACTCACTACTGGGTAAGATCCAGAAAGCTGCAGAGGTAGTGGCCAGTGCTGTCCTCCCCCCAACTGAACACCAGGGCATACGTCTCCATGACAACCATTACCGGGCCGTCGTTGCGCCGTCCGCACCCATAGAGGTGGCTGTGCCTGCGTGTGCCTACAACCTGCCTGCTCGCACACCAAAAGGTGAGACTTTTTTTTGGCGTGATGGAAACATGAACTCAGGTTGCTAAAATAGAAAGCTTGACCCTAAAATGTATCTATGTATGAGTCCTTTATCCTCTCACTTTGTAGCAGCGTGTCAAGACTTATTTGAGTTTGATTATACATTTATCTATTACCGTGTGACTTCACGGCAGCATCAACCCAGCGATGTCCAGGGCAGGTGGGCGGCGGCTGGGAAGAGACCGACAGCGGCAACAGCTCCTCTCACAACTCTTCTCAGGATATCGCCGCCAACAGCAGGGCCTCTGTGGGCAGCAAGTCAGCCGGTACCGGGAGCCAATCAGGGGCCAGTAGGGAGAGCAGTGGGGACCTATCTGAAAGGTGAGTGGCAGAGTCGACCTGCCTAAATCACACGATAACCACATTGGAGAGGTAGTGTCGTCTCTGAATCTCACGCTCCTTCGGGTGTCCAGGGTGGAAGCCTTGCAGTTGGGGGACTGTGGCCAGGAGGTGGCGCTGATCAGCAGATTGACTGAAGGATCCAGAGTGTTCCTGTCCAGAGAGGAGAGCCAGCACTTCATTAAAGAGTCAGTGCATCTCAACTCAGACTGAGAATACTGCTGATTCTCCCACCATTAAGAGTATTATTTGTCCGTTTTTTGTGTGTAAATTTCGGTCTCATTTGATCCGCCAGGTGCTCTATTCTAAACTGTGAGGTCGTGGTGGAGTTGCTATCTAGCAAGCTTCAAGATCCCTCAAACACTGTTAAGATGGTAACAATAGTTAAGATTTATTGGAGATTCAGGTTTTCTTAATTATAGATTGCAATGCTAAAATACATATCTCTCTTTTCCTCCAAACCTGCAGCGGGCAATGTGTGCTGTATCATGCCTCCTGACCTCTGACCTCCTTTCTCTGGAACAAATGTTTGGAGCTACACAACGAAGGCTCCGCCCGCTGAGTGAGGGGGCTCCAGGACCTGTTGCCAACAAAGCCACCAAGGTACCGTAAGAGAGACCTAAAGGGAGCCAAAATGGTGAAGACTCACATAAATACTCAAAGTGAGGGTGTATTTTACTTGTTTTGTTCTTATCTCCTCTTACCAGATCCTGCGACAGTTTGAGGCTCTGATGGGTGGATCTGCACACACTCCCAGACCGGATACATCGGATAGCAGCCACCAGGCAACAACTAATCAGCTTACCACATCTACACACCTTGACCCTTTAATACTAGACCACTCTGCTGTCAATCCCACTCTCAGCCATTATCAGCCTGACATCTCACCCACTGGTGTTCTCCAACCTCCAAATCACCCATCTCCCTCCTCTAGTCTGTCCTTGGCCCTGAGACACTTCTCAGGGGAGCTAATGAACGACTGCGATGAGAAGAAACAGTCTCCCATCCTGCAGGATTTGGTGCAAAACCAGTCGGAGCCAGTCAGAACTGCTGAAGTTAAATTGGTTGCTGAGGAATCGGAGCTTCACACAAACGGGAACTCTGAGCCCCAGAGTGAGCAGGCCTGTCTGAGCCGGCTGTTCCTGTTCAGCGGTATGGAGATGGTGGCTAAGGGGAGGCCCCTGTGTACAAGAGAGACGATCCCGACGGAGACGGACATAATGGGCGACAGCTCAAGGGAGAATCCAGCTGAGCTTAACGGTATTGACGTCAGGAAAACCAGTGACGAGGCTCCTTTAATTAGACAAGCAGTTGCATCTGACAGCAGCCAACCGGTATCGGCCTTCTCATTTCTTAACTTTTGACCAACGTTGTACAGCTGGAACTGTCACAGTTAAACCAATGATGTCATCATGTGGACATACACTTTTAGAAATCTATTTAATTTTGTAAACCAAGATCAGATCTGTACACGTATAACTATATATAGACAGCAGACTCACATTATGTTTGGATTTTTCTGTTCTTATCTGTATGGTGCCTCTTTGGAAATTGCATTTAAGCAGTGGACTGGCAAAGATGGGGAATTAGGAACCAGAACTGTTGTCCTTTTAGAGTGAGTGCAATCCACAGTCAGCATGACAACCCTCCACAGTCTGATGTGAGGAGTGGTCTGTAAGCTACGTTGCCCTTTGTCTCATTTCTCAAAAGTGTTAAACAAGAATACTTGAATTACAGGTTATTATTGACAGTTGCTTTATCTCAGGATTCCTTTTAGCGAACTGAAACGTCTCTTCTCGCCTCAGTAGCACGCCCTAAACCTCTGGGGGAGGATCCCTCGATTTGTAATTTGCACTACAGTTGATTTTCTAACAATCTCATAAACCTACAAATGAGTTGTCTTCCATATTTTTGGTACTTAACATTATGTCAGTGTAAATGTTATGACTGTTGGTTTACAAATGATTTATTGTCCCCTGTGTAACGATAAAAACAAACCCATAAGAGTGGTTGTAGAGTGCATGTTCAAAGACTAGTGAATAACTTGAGATAGTTTGTGTGCATAACGTGTGTGGCATTGTGTTCGATAAAACATCTGCCATCAGCATAATACAAAACAGCAATTTCATGAGCGGTTGTTTGTGTAACCAAATACGAGGCAGATTACCTTCACTATCTCACTCTGCTGTTCCAGTTACATTCTCCACTCGGATGTTGAGGACTGGAATGTAGTACAGACTACATGCCAAAATGGTAATCCAACCTACCGATATGTATAATGAACGCTACTAATGTATGCTGTTTCAGTGAACGCAAGCTAAGCTTTTGCAACAGCTTAGCCGAGGAACAATAAAACCTGCTGTATTTTTGTTACAGCACTAACTACTACACAAATGAGTCAATATACTCTATTTAAATGGGTTCTGTGACACGTTGCAGACATCAACTTTCAGCAACGCTTTATTTCCGTGTCAAATGATTTGAAAAACTGCATATAATATGAATCACTTTCACATCTCATTTTATTTGCAACACAGTGTACTGGTCATAGTAAACCATACAGAACCAAGTATGGCTGATCGGCGTATGACGCATACACACACACACAATGTGTAAAATGTTAAAGTAAACAAGTAGTTAGAAACTGGTTTGGAGAGGTCTTTGAGACTGTTTTTGTGAGACTCACTGTGCTGAGCATTACACTGCCTGAGCCGCAGACTCGGTGCCCACTCTCACAGCTCTATAATTAGCCAGGATCTAATCTAAAGTTGGATTTTGGTGGTGAGGCTCATGAAGAATCTCTTTTCCATTACCTTGAACCCACTGAACTGCCACAGCAAAACCTCTGAGAGTCATAATAAAAGTAACTGCAAATGCACTATAATTTAACTTTCACTTTGGTTAGAGAAAACAAATAAGGCCCAAAATGACATTTTACTGGATTGTTTTAATAATGCTCCTCGGGAGTAAATACTATGGCCTCCATGAACTGCCTTTGTGAACAGGATTGCAACATCTCCCACTTCAGACACAAACATGCGGCTGACCTCCCCGGTCGAAAGTAAACAGGAGTTATTGAGTAAAGTGCTTAGCTTTATTTAGTTTTGCAAGCACTTTGGATCATCGCACATTTCTTGAGATTAGCACCAATGACAATGTCCACGCATCAACACACGCATGTAAAGAGCATGATTCCTCTTTATAAAGTGCACAGGGTGCGTGCACACACACACACACACACACACACACCACATCAATACTGCACAGAAAACCACAGTGGCTGGGCCATGGAACAGCGGATGTGCTTATGGTCTTGACAAATGGTACATGGTGAGGTGGGGATGAGCCACTGCGCCCAAAATCTGTAAACCTCCCCACACATCCCCTTCCCCCTGACCGAAATGCGTTCCTTGAGGCCTTCAAGGAGGAGCCACCGTGCCAGTAGCGTCACCACTGATGGGCGATTGACAAAAAGGTCAGGAGAGGATCAGAGGTCACGGTCATGTTGAGCCTGGCCGCCCTCTGGTCTGCAGACTACTGAAGTGCGCCTCCCTCAGGACTCTGTTGATGTCGTCGTAAGAGACACTGCTGCCATCACCATGGAAACCATGCTGCAAGGAGCTACCAGAGTCTTCAGGCTTTGGGCTGAGGGAGCACTGGGTGATGCAGTTGTTCTGGCTGTGTATGCATGGCCTGGTGGTGGCCACCATTGCTCTCTCTGGACTACTGATCCCATTACTGCTGTCGCTGCTGGAAGACTGTAAAAAACAGAACAGAGATGCTGCTCATTTAGCTTTATGGATGGATGCAGATGTTGTAAATAAAATATTCTATGCTTTTCCTGATGGTGGTGCATTGCATACACAACGCAGAGTCGCATGTATTTATACACATGATTTCAGGCTGCTTGCCCTGTCTACAGTCAATAGGCTATACATTAGATGGAAAATAAATGACCTTGTCAGATTTAGACAGATTTTTTTTTCCAAGATCAAGTCAATCTCACCTCTGAATCCAAATCTGACAGGAGCAGGCTGGGACCCCCTCCTGACCTCTTGGCCTGAGAACTCAGCTGTTGGTCCTCCTCAGTGCCACAGCTACGGTGTCGCTTCCTGTGCAAAACAGAAATGGAAAGAGCATCGAGTCGAGTGAGTGCAGTGGACAGCAAAGTGAACGTAAGAGTGAAGGAGAGTGTGTGACAGAAGCGATGCAGGCAGGGGGAAAGAGATTAGGTAGAGAAAGGAAGAGTACCAGAAAGAGAGAAAATGAAGAGGAACCAAAAATAGCAACTTACACTCAGGCAGTTATATGATCAGAAATGTGGCACTCCCTTTATGAAAACACATTGATTAGCATACCCTCACTGGAGTCTATATAAAGATATTAAATGTGGGTGTGTTATACCCAGTGTGGGTATAACATTGATATATATATATATATATATATATATATATATATATATATACACATATATATATATATATACATATATATATATATATACATATATATATATATACATATATATATATATACATATATATATATATATACATATATATATATATATATATATATATATATATATATATATATATATATATATATAACTGTCTTAATATTAGCTTCTGTTACTTTAAATAGATGCCTGAGTTACAATGTTGCATTACAGCAGTGACACAATTATCCAAATGTAATGATGTAATAATTAGCGTATATTAATTAAAGATGTGTAAAAACGGTCATTTCTGTTACCTGCTGTCTGTCAGCATTTCTGCAGTGTTGACAGATGTCTTTTTTTGGGAGGGGGGAGCAAAGAGAAAGCTTGACACTGCTTTTGAACCCAATTGAGATTTTACAGCTTTGGTTTTGTTACGTAGAAACTCAAGTGTGGCGAGCCCCCAGACGGCTGAAGCGCCGGTCCCCGTCGCCAAAGACACAGCCGTGGGTTAGTTCAGACCTGTCACTGGTCCAGGTATAGTCCGCGCTGCCTGCTCCTCGGTGGGGGTGGAAAAAACGGCTGCTGGGCGTCTGGAAGCAAAGCCGCTAACTGCGAGGTGTTCTCGTTTAGCCAGTAAAATCTGGAGAAACTCCCGGCATGACAGCGAGCTAGCCTGCTAGCTGCTTCCGTGCGACGTGATACCGGCTAACTACTTGAGCTAACTGCCGCTGCGCTGCACGAACGTTACGCTCACGGAAAGTTCTTCCGCTTTCGTATTCCGTCCCGCTGCCGTTGTCCACCGCACTTGACAGTGCTACAATTCAAGGAACTGAATAAGAGAAGTTTAAAATATATTTATAATTCTAAACGAAGTAGGATAGCCGATAATATGAGGTCGTTAGGCGTGCCATAGCAGCGGGCTTGGCTTCTTCGCTGGTCGTCAATGTTTCCTTAAAGAAGCTCCGCCCCCCTGTTTACATGACGTCATCGGACTATGTACATACCGGAAATGGATTCCGGTCTCACCCTGGTGCCTCCATTGTAAACTAGTTAACTTCTAAATATTGGAACAGATTAGGTTGTTTTTTTAAACGAGTACATCCATTCATTTGTTGTAAAAGAGGGATTATAGTAGATTCTAACAGAAGTGTGTTTACAAACGTGTATAAATGTAAGTGAAATTATTTACTTTCACATTAACATTTTCTTGTAGATTTGGCAAATATATTTTGTCTGCAAATAACGATAACGCTGTTATTTTATATCCCCTCCTCCGGAGTATGTTATACACTAGTATACATTTCCACCCAATATAATATATAGTGTATATTATATCGTTTGATATTCTGCCCCGTGTAGAAATGCAAGAGGATGAAGGGTGTAATGCAGTGATCTCCAACTTAATTTAGGGGACTTGCAACTTTCCCTGTGGAATAGGAAACCAACATATGTTTGTATTGTTGTAATCACAATGATGGACCTCTACCCCAAAGACTGCAGGGACTTCGTTTTCAGAGAAGCTTCTCTCAGCATGGGTGAGATTTGTACTACAATGCCTTTCCTAAAAAATATAACTATCTCTGTGATTAATAATAATTGCGTTGCAACAATGCACCTCAACATAGTGCACAGTTGCAGTTGAAATACCAAGACAATATCAAAGAGAGAGAAAGGTTATTATTTATTAACAAGGTAAATCATACACATACTCATTGTCATCTGCACTCTCTAATGATGTAATGTGGTTAGGCTGCCACTGGATGGCGCTGGGTGAAAAAACACTCAATGCCTGCAGGAACTGGTGTTTTTAGGGTCCGTGTACGTTTTGTTCGTTTGTTTTATCGTTCATTCGAGAATACACGGACCTTCCGTATTTCCGTATTTCCGAATGAACGATAAAACAAACGAACAAAACGTACACGGACCCTTTTCAAACATCCTCTTTCCCTTTACTTTTTCAATACTGCTGATAAAAAATCTCAACAGTGCAGGGTTCAGCTTAATGCATTTTTTAAATCTAAATAATCTAAAGAAGCAATATGTAACGAACATATTTAAGTACAGTACTGTATAAGTACAGTATATCAAAACAAAATGATGAATGAGTTAGTTTTAAGTTGAAGTTCATAAAAACAAAAGCTTTAAACGTAATTAAGTGGTTCAGTTGCTTTATTATGAACATATTTTCATTACAAAAATAGCTTGATTTTGACATCTTGGTGACAGTTTGATTAAAAATAAACACTTTTAATGACATTTCCTGAGCTTTATGTATTGTCTGAGCTTTATGTATTGTCTATAACACATTACAGAATCTGTGCAATTTATGGCTCTCACAGCTACATTTGCATCACAGTTTTTCTGGCATCATTATGGTACTGTAAAAAATGTTAAGAACGTTGACATTGTACATTAAGAAGGTGAGGCACAATAGATTATGCATTAAAAATTCTGACGAATGCTCTCAGATCATAAGCACTTTTGGTCTTTCTCTTCATTGTGTCCCTTCAACACTACCGCTGTAGTCTTTACCCTCATGTGGCGTGACTCTTTTATTACTCTTATCCTATCTTATCAGCTCAGACAAATCGTATAACTTCCTGGACGTCTCTTGTGGCCTCCGTCTGCTCACCTACTTCAGAGCAATCCTGAGGACTGTCAGTTCTTTTGTCTGGGTTATGCGCCACACTCTGTTCCTCAGAGTCCCCTTCCCTTTCATGTACGTCTTCAGGGCATTTTGAGTTCCTCCTCCTACAGACTAATCCTTTCTTAGCAGGTTTTACCAAACCCAGGAACAGGGCACTAAGTCCCATGCCGACTGCACAGGAGTAGAAGGCTGATCCATAGTTCTGAGTCACATCCACCAGCACACCTTGGGATAGAAGAGAATAAATAATAAAATCATGAGTTCAACTCAGCCTGTGGAAATAGCTTTAGAGTGCCTCCTGTGGGGGCTGAGGAAATAACCCTGATTATATCATAGTGGTGTTATCAGGGTTATCGCACTTTGACATAGGAGACTGAGACTAGTTTGATTTTGCATAAAGCATGTATTATAAACTGAAGGTGTGGAGTTTATGAGACACTTACAAGAAAGCAAAGGTCTTAAGAAAAAAGCCATTGAGTTGCATTATGGGAAATGTAGAATTAAGTGTTGATATTTAGAATGTCACCTTTTTGTTGATTTGTCTTCCGCAACTTTATAGAAGTGAAGTACTAAATGATGAAGAAGCTCTTTAAAGCAGACAACAGCTAGTCCGTTGGGAAGCCTCTAAAAAGATGATACATTCTCACATTCTTTGTCTCTTTCTCCATCTTTCAGCTTTGATTTTACTGTTCGACATGTTTGGGCATACAGTCGATGGAAAATCCTATCTGTATCGTCCCTGTGCATTAAAAAGATAAAAGCTGGAGTAAAAGTGAAACCATAGTCAGTATTTATAATACTCTTACCTCCAAGTGGGGGTCCAGCCAGCCCAGCAAAGCTATGTATGAACACGTAGACACCAGCAGCTGAAGACATCCTCTCAATGCCCACCACGTCATCCTCAGCCAGCATGGGGATGTGGCTGCATGCTATGGTTCCCATAAAGAACCCATACAAAGAGCAGCACACAGCCAGGCCGTAGAACTCCGTAACCAAAGTAAATCCAACCAGATCCGCCGTCATTGCAATCACACATGCCAGAAGCACGTGCAGCTTCTTCTTCCTGAACCGCTCCCGCGTCAGAATCCACCCGATGGAGCATCGGCCAAAGATTTCCGCCACAGCCATGGCGGAGAGCATGTAGGTGGCGAGGTCCCGCCCCACGCCTCGACTCACACTCAGCTCGATGATGTAGAGTTGAGGGGCGAAGAAGCCAAGCGTAGCGAACAGTCCAAACAGAGAATACAGGATGAAGCTGCACTCTCTGAGGATAGAGAAATCTAAAAGTTTTGAATTCTTTGCAGATGGATTTTCATCACTCCATTTCATTTCTCCATCTTTCATCACTGGGTTCTCTGCATCTTCGCTCTTTCTCTCCTCCAGCTCAATATCTGTAATCTCTGCCGTAATGTTTCCCACAGAGTTCCTTGCGTCTTTGTGCAGTAAGGTCTTCTCCTCCGGGCTGCTGTCGTCTAGGTCCTTTAGAGACTGGACACAAGAGACCCCAGTGATCACCGAGTCTCTGTCTAGGTCATTGTCTGGACTGTGGGAGTTCTTTTGTGCGTGTGAGGTATCTGTTTTTGTGCCCTCCGCAATTTCTGATGTACTAAGAGCTTTCAGTTCCTTGAGCGACAAGCCGTTAGTCTCCGTCTCATAGATCAATCTGGGTTTGATAATAATTGGCCGAAGCAGAGCACCACAGATGATTATGATGCTCTGCAAACCTCCCATCACTGCCATGGTATGTCGCCAGCCAATATGATCCCTCAGTGCAGAAAACGCTGAGTGGCAAGAGGAGGTATTAAGTGAATTTTCTTAAATTAAACAGCATACACAATAAGGTCATAAGTGTGGAGGGTTTAAGATGTGACTTGTACTGTATATGGAGACAGTGGATATGACTTCTTGGTGCCGTCAGTGGTTCATATAGCTGTGTTTCTTTACATTACAGGACAAAGCAAGCAAATGCCTCTAGTATTTAATATGTAGGATTGATTCAAAATAGATTAAAATGTTCATGTTAAGTGAGAAAAATGTCGCCCCCAGTGTGGCTATTGATGTGTTCTTAATAGTTGTTGGACAACGACACAGATTACTTGTTAGTAGGATTACTTGATGTTTTGTTTTTCATCTTTTTTGGTCATTTTTGACAATCTTGAAGATGGCTTCTGAATCTTTTAATACAAATATGTATTTACACGTTTTATTTCAAACTCTTTCCTTGAGTTTTCCAAACACTAAATAAGTTGAACAAGTCACCCTGCCTTAAAGAGTTGCAAACTCCAGAACAATAAAAAAAACAAAAACTAATCGGGCACATAGTTTTATTTAACCCCCGTACAAACAAGTGTCTTCTCAAACTGTAAGCATGAAGCATCCGTGGAGGCCATTGCACTCACCTGGTGCGAGAATAAATATGGACAGGGACTCTCCAGTGGAAGCCAGGGCTGTGACCAGAGATCGCCGGCGTGTGAAATACTGGGAAAGGATGGTCACGGTGGGCAGGAAGGTCAAACAGTAGCCCAGACCTGCATGGTGGAAAAGAATCAAGCCTTCATACTGTAAATTCAATTAGACAAGCCGCTTTAATAGCCAACTCGAAGAATATTAGCTTCATGTGATGTTCAAATAGTGAGACAAGGGAAGAAGGGAGCAATTAAATACCTGCAATTAAACCATAGGTGATGTACATTTGGTTGATGGAGCTGGTAAAGCTGGTTGCAATGGTACCGGAGGCAATAAGTAATCCTCCAAGCATAACAACAAGTTGGAACCCAAAGCGGTTCGTCATCACTGCGGAGAGAGGACCTGAGGCCCCATTACAAGTAGTTTAGTGTAGACAAGGGAACAGTTTACTTGGTTGCTCCCACATCACCTCATCAGCTGAACTCACCATTGAAGGTCATGACAAACACGCAGATGGAAACAATCCAAGAGACCCGACTATTGGTCTCTCCAAACTCGTCCATCAGGTCCTGGAGGAAGATGCCAAAGATCTTAATGGTACCATAAGTGAAAGCCCCCACCATGAAGAAGGCCACAGCAACCACCCATCCCCAGCCTCCGTCAGGGGCTTCTGGGTACACATTGGGCCCCAGGAAACGTGGCCCCCTCACTCCACACAGCGCCATGCCCTGTAGAGAGAAACCACAGATATAGTGACTGGTAGAGTGGCTTAAAAAAAGAAATTGTAGATATCCAAAATAATCATGTTTCCTAGGAAGAACAAAGTTATGGATATCTGAAAACAAAATTGGAGTATAGGAGAATATCATTGTGGATACCTAAAATACTCTTTTTAATAGGCGGAATCTGATTACAGACACATAACTCAAATTATTTTCACTCTAAATGTTGAATGTCAAAACTGCCACTTCATTAGACTTAATCCAATAAGTAATTATTACAGATAGGAGGCTGGTTTGATTTAATGTTAACATGGCGGGATAAATACTGATTTTCGTTTTCCACAGTTTCAAATATTAAATCCTTAAAGTGCTTGTAATGTTTCAACTTTGTTTCACTATAATCAAATTGCTATTAAATTACATAACATACACCACTTTCTTAAAGCTAAATGGCAGGAAAAACATCCTTAAAATCCCTCCTTACTGGTTTTAGTTGTAAATCACTGTCGCTGTTACAGGAACCATATGGCCCCACACACCCCATTGTTTCTTTATGATTATCAAATCAAGTACCACACACGTCACGGTTTGTTTCACCATGCTGCCTGGTCCTGTAATCAAGAACGATAGTATCTTTTAAGTTTATAGCAGGACGATGCATTATCTGTATTTCTTCAATAAAGAGGAGTGGAAGCGGAACTAATATTGACTAGTCCCAGACATCATGCGGCGGACGCCATGCTCAAAGTCCGGCGACGGAACGAGACTTTAGTAGCCGCAAATACACACTTCGTAAGTACTCGTATGTCTGTTTGAACCA
>NW_027175920.1:9985044-10060044 GCF_023055335.1 Clinocottus analis | reverse complement strand
TTTCAGCGATGCTAGACTGGATGGTCATGTCGGTCGCCCCTCCACTTTTGTCCAGACTGAAATAGCTTGATTACTACTGCATTTTTTTTGTCATTTATTCAAATATGTTGACAACTATTAGATGGATTGCCATGAAACTTGGAAACTTGGAAAGAATCAATGCCAATGGCTTTGGTGATTCCAGCACTTTTCATCTTGTGCCACCAGCAGGCCAAAGACTTCAAATTAAGAATGGATGATGCAAAGCAGTCTTCTCCTCTCCTCTGTGTGTCCTCTTGCAGTGGAATGGACATCTTCCCAACCCTTTTGTCCTTGGCAGAGGTAACTCCCCCCTCAGACAGACGTCACGATGGCATTGACGCCACAGATATCTTGCTGCACGGTGATAAGACTGGTCATGAGGTACTAGGTATTTTTTGTTTCAGTCTTCCTTTCGTTTGAATAAATAATTCCCCTGTATTGTCAGTGGATTAGGTTCTCGTTGCAGACACAATTTCTTCTCTTCTTTCTTGTAGTTTCTGTTCCACCCAAACAGTGGTGCTGCGGGGAAGTTTGGTGACCTGCAGACAGTTCAAACAGAGACACACAAAGCTTTCTACATCACAGGTACACTATGTGTCCACAGTGCAAAAAGCAATCACACTACACGCAGTCAGTGCTCGTTAACGAGTGTCTGCAGTGCTGCTTGTTACATTACACATATTTCCTATTTTCCCTGCAGGTGCAGCTGAGGCGTGTGGCGGCGCAACAGGAAGGCAGACGCTCCATGACCCGCCGTTGATTTTTGACTTGGAGCGCGACGAGGCGGAGGAAACCCCCCTGGATGTCAAGACGGCGGAATACCAGGCGATAGCGGAGAGGGTCGCCCGCGGGAGGGAGAAGTTGTTATGGGACATCGCCACCGACAAGTCTGTGTCCACAGCCGACTACAGGACAGACATATCAGCGGCGCCCTGCTGTGACCCAACACACGCTGTGTGCCGCTGCCACACACTAGACTGAGGGCTGGGGGAAAACACACACACACAAGAGGCTGAAAGAGAAGCACACAGATTATGCAAACAGACGTGGAGACAAATATCTCTTTTAGAAAAAAAAAGAAAGATGATTTTTTTTTTGTCAAGAAGCAGCAGAGATGTGCAAACAAGCAGATGGCGGCTGAACTTTGACCGGTTGGAATTGTGAGATCAATAATATAAATTTAAAAAAAAGAGATACGTATATCAGATAGTGAAGACAAAAATACAATTCATAAATCAATTTGTTGCAGTGTAGTTAATTAATTCATGTTTGTTGATGTCCACAGGCTTTGTTATTATTATTATTATTTGTTGGATGTTTGAAGAGATGTATGAAAGGATTTAAACAGTGTCAAAATAAATGATGCTATTTAAAAAAATAAATGAATAAAAAGTACACCGGGCAGAGGTTGAATCACTTCTCAGCTTTAATAAGTCTGGTGTCAATGTCCAGTATTAAACAGCTTAATGCAGCGTACAGGTGTCCTAGCAGCGCCACCTTTTGGCAAATCAAATGGTATTACCATGTTACTTATAACAGTACTATATATAAATGTTATATGTACATTATACACACAATAAAAATCCTCAAAATATATTTACGCATGGTAGGTCGTTGCGTTGATGTGTAATACTTCAAACATTTTGCAAAAGAATATTTAAAACATCAAAGTAAAAATGACTTGCATGTTAATATACTGTTTCAGCATCATTTATAGTAAATAAAAATATCAGGGATATCACTGAAATTCAAGAACCTGTAACTTTGCCGTGTACAGCTTTCACAGTTGGCTGATGACTCCTCCACACATTATTATCAGGTTACACTTGTGACTCTGCAGGTGTTTAGTTTCATCTGTTGCAACCATAATTAGTATGACAGCTGCATCTGCAAGTCATATTATACTTACTGTATGTATCATGATTTAAATAGTTTATCACGTTTACTACATCTTTTCGTTCTCGAGTGAACTACTGCCCTTCTTTATTGAGGTGTGACACATTTATTGCCCATTGATAACATTCCTCAGGCCTGATTAACAAAAATGTCTGTATCATATACTTTCCGGTGCTTATGTCTGAGACTTGTAAGTGACAGAGAACAAGAAATGATCTTAAGAGAGTTGATTCATTTCATCTTGTATTCATATTATTGTCGGATTGTACTTCTCTTGTTTAGAAGCTGCTAAGAGGACCTTCCAGGTGACGTCTCTTAAGCACATTTTCGTGAATTTTGCCCATGGTTACTTCAAAATGGCTGCAGGCCAGGCCCGCCTGTTGTCTCCTACCATAGTATATTCAGTCTGGTCAATAACACTCAGCCAGATCAAGCACATATGCATCTGATTGCTACCATGATGATGTTGTGCAACAATATCACCACTGTGTTGTCCAGGTTGCATTATTAAAAAAAGTTTAACACTGTTGGTAATGGCATAACATGGGGGTTAACATTGGGACTCTTAGACAGTCTTTCAATCGGTCTAATATTTGATTCCTTACAAAACACGAGAGGGACGCAGACGACAGAAACACCAGGAAGTAACATTCTGGCGAGATTTGACCCGAGGCCCGCAGGGGTACATGTGGAAGGGTGTGGGTGTTGCCATGTCTCAACAGATGAATATTGTTTTCCAACTTCCTACTTGAAACAGTCTGATGGTTATGCAGGGATTGGATGTTTCATGAGCGAGGGATTTCATCAATTACTCTGGTTGCCGAATGGAGGGAACTCATTCTCGTCGTCCAGACAGACGGGGCCCTCGGCGAACTCGTGCTCTGGGATGACCTCACCCTTCTCGGCTCCAGCTTCCTCAGAGTAACCTGGGAAGAGAAGGAAGGAGGTGGAGACGGTCTTTGTGGCCAGGTGGCTCTAATTTGAAGAATATATTTATTTACTATATATAAATGACTTTGCATCATTTATAATGTTTGAAACAAGTTTCTGGAGTTGCATAACAATATTTAACACTTCAAACATATAGTACAAGAGCTCGAGTAATACAGTGCACGGTAGGGTTCAAGCAGTAACTGTTCAGTGAAGAATCTGAGAAAGGGGATTAGGAATACTGTACCCATGAGAGTGGTGGAGGAGGGCGGGGTTGAAGGGAGAGCCACAGTGGCAGCGTATGATTGGCTGACTGGTTGGGGAGAGACATCCTCTGGATTCTCCTCTGTCTTCTGCTCCACCTGCTCCTCGCAGGAGTCAAACAGCCTGCACCGACAGAGAAGACAAAGACGTAACCACAACTCACCGAGAGAAAACACGCAAAAAACAATGCCACCTTGCACTAAGACATACACACCTGTGTTTTTGGATCAGGACGCACTCGCCTCCATCCTGTGGATCCACATTATAAATGTAGAGACACCCGTCTGAGGACGCCACCAGCAGGCGAGGGAGCTTCTGAATCCTGACAAACACAACACACACACACACAGTGTATTCACGACACATAAATACACTTCTTAAAAAACATCCCTCCCTCGTCTCGCTCCGCCTTACGTAGCGAGGGCGCTGATGTTCTTCAGGCCGAACATGTTGAGCCGCACTGTGGCGAAGGCTCTGTCCTGATGCATCATGTCGGACACCTGGGAGGGCAAGTAGGTGCTGGCTGCTGTAAACATCTTGCCCATGTATGCTGACCATGTGGGAGACTCCTCGTCTTGACTGGAAGGAAACAACGGAGTCAGAGTTCAAGGTGCCAACATTAGTTCATCAAACTGCATTTGACATAGTAAGATACTTAGTTAAATGTCGTAGAAAAACTAATGGATTGCTTTACATCAGAAAAACAGCAGGGGGTGCTGGTCCGTCCATGCACTGTCCTTTTCTGACCCACGCAAGGTTCGGAAAGGGACAGTGCTTAGGACACAGACCTCTTATCACAGAGGAATCACTAGTTACTGTAACATTGGAACATTTTTAATTTGCAAATAACAGGTTAATTATTACATTTTTCTAAGCTGGTTAGTCACATAAGTTGTTGATCGACAGAAAGCGAAGCAGTGAATTATTAAGCAAGTCGAAACAAACAGTGTGTGTGTGTGTGTGTGTGTGTGTGTGTGTGTGTGTGTGTGTGTGTGTGTGTGTGTGTGTGTGTGTGTGTGTGTTTACCTGGGGCTGTGCTGCTCCAGTTTAAAGATATGGACTGTCTCAGTGTTGCTGGAGGCGCATAGGAACTGGGCGTCGGCGCTGAAGGACAATGAACTAATGCTAACGTATCTGACGCCGACAAGTGACGGAAAAGAATAAAACAGTTAGGATTAGATGTACATTTTTATAAAAACAAATACATGCGCACATAATATATTTGAATGAAATATGTATTCACAAGACCACATTGAGCCAAAATGTAGACTCTCTCCATGTTTTTAAATAAAAAATGATGATGAGATCTAATGTCTTAGTGTGTGTGTGTGTGTGTGTGTGTGTGTGTGTGTGTGTGTGTGTGTGTGTGCGTGCGTGTGTCATGGCCTCAATAGTTCATCAGAGTCTCATGTTTCCCCTCGTCTTAATCACAATGTCCTTATCACTGATACTCGGTCATTGGCTACTGAGCAACAGGAGTTGTCTTACTCACTTTAACAGTAACTGTTGAGTGATAGGAGGGTCGTTTAAACTGCTGACCTTCTGTCACCTCTCTGTCACGCAATCTCCACAAATCATTGTGTCTGCAGTGTTCTCGTTAATAGTTTCCCTTTTAAATATATATTTATAATACATATATATAAATTGTGAGTGCTAACCTTTTCATGCCTCTGCGAAATTCAAACAGTCTCTGTCCTTCAGGAACGCTGAAGACTCTGATGACGGTGCCCTGCAGAGGAGAACGTGGTCAGACAGAGGCAGGTGGGTGATGAAACAGAAGGAGCGATGAAAAAGGAATCCCTACCTTCTCTGAAGCGCTGGCCAGTTTGGTGCCAGAGCCGTTGAAGGTGAGGGCCGCCAGGGGACTGTCGTGGGCTTGGATCAGCGTCAGGGTGCTCTGAAGGGGCAAATACATTTCTAAGGACATCGGCACTGCGCTGCTTGTCCCCAGAGTCATGACAACAGCTGCAATTGTTTTCCTTCGCTGCTATGTTAGAGTTTAATGAGGCCTCACCAGGTTGTTGGCGTCGTAGACGGTGATCTCTCCGATGGTGGCGCTGCCAGGGTATGCCAGGTAGGAGTTACTGTGGTTGACGGAGAGCGCACAAAGACCTACAAAGGAGCACAGCAGAGGATAAAAACACTTATTTTTCTTCCTTTTTTAATTTTTGTTCTGTCTTTATTCTTTAACACACCTATTGAGCTAATTTGTGCCAGTTGTTTTAAAATGGAGCTACACATGTGTCATCTGTGTGGGTCGATTATATTTCAAGTATGGTTCTGAAAACTGCCAAATCCAACAAACTATGCATGTCAACACAATGCATTGCACAACGATGCGTTGTATGTATTTTAATCTATTCAGTGTTTTTTCGATTATCTGGGCCTTGAGTCTGAAATCCAAGTTTGATTGATTGATTTAATATTTAGTAAACATCTATATTGTTTTACAAATGCATGGTTTGAGTATCTGCTTCTATTATAAGACCACATTGGCACTGTGCACTCTCGCAAGTAGTGTTAGGCAACGCCATCTACATTCAAATGGTGCTGGTATGATCAGTAGCTCCACGTGGCTAATATTAGCAAAAGTGTTCTACAACTGACTATATACCGACTACGTAATGCTGGCTTGAGGACTCCTCTCTGCTTGTGCTACTGTTGCACTATGTGTGTTAGCATTTAGCATTATCCTATAGATGTCATATGTGGCCATAGCGGCCTCTATTTAGCAAAAATTGCATATTGTTGCTTAAAATTGAGCTGATTCGGATTGTGGTTACATTTTATAGGAATCAATGTGCACACTTGAGTGTACCTGTGGGGTTGCTGGGTGTGTTTAGCAGGGTTTTGAGTAGTTTCATGTCTTTGATATTGTGGATGTAGACCGACTCCTCCAGGCAAACCACCAGCCGCTGAGTAATAATGACAGATCACGATAAATTAATAAAACATAACATAGCACAATCTAGAAGCAACAACTTTGAAGACTTACGGGTATAGAAAGATTCCTGTTTTTACCTGTCTGTTGAGCCGGACGGAGAGGATGTTGTTGGAGTAGCTGTAGTTACAAATCTCTGTGCCTTTCTTGAAGTGGTAAACGTTCATTCGCCGAGGCATGGACAGACTGACCACCACCACCAGGCTGCTGGAGAACAGTCGCTCCACTATATAAACGTCCAGACACTCTACTGGAAGAGGGACAAGTGACAGACTTTGGATACGGATGGCATGCTTTTACTCAGATAAAGCCGTAAAAGCTCATATCACAGCCTGCAAATACAATACCTACTGTTTTCCCTTCCGATACAATTTCCTGCACTTAAATTACAAATGACAATGGCTTTACTGCTATCATGCTCAGCTACCAAACCACGTTAGCTACACATTAATACAAACTGTTACTCAAGACAGTCAGTCTAGACAAAGAGTCCAGTATTAAACTCAAAACTTGTATTTCCCATTGTTGCCATTGAGGATTAGACATTGTCTTGTGTTTAGCTTTTGCTTGTGGAGACTTCAATCGCTCTGCAGTAATGTCACCTTAGGGCGGGGATGCTGCGGTGGCACAATGAACTGACTGTATTTGCGTGACTGGATAGACGTGTCTGCGTTGTACGACATCATACACTTCCTGTCACTTTCACTTTTCAGGACGACCGCAGATAGTGAAGCACAGGGTCCATCTTACCTCCCTCGTGGATGCAGTCCAGCTTGTCCACAGCAGTGACCGAGAAGAGCCGGTAGCCGGTCTTGGTGCCCACCGACAGAGAACTACAATAAAAACACAAACACAGACCATCATACCAGCAACATCTATCATTGTTATAAGGTGAAAAATACACTGATGACACAATTTAATTGATTAAAGATATGATTCTGAACCGTTTTCATGTGGAATCTGATGTGTTTTATCTGCTGTCAGACAGATTACACACACACACACACACACACACACACACAATACCAACATTTACAGTCAAGGCATAAAGTCTACCATTGTTGCAGTAAAATAATCCCCAAAAACATTTTATTTGTTTGGTATTACTCAAACAGATTAGCGAATGGATTTGGTTAAAAGGAATTGCTTGCTATTTAAAATAATAAAATGATCCACTGCACGCACACACACACACACACACACACACACACACACACACACTCACACACACACACACACACGTACAATCCCTTGTGTTGCACTGCACACAACAGGGTCAAATATATGTCATGGATGTTACACGCCACCGGCTCTACAACTGTCATAATCAAGCGCATGAGCTAAGAGAACTTATTTACAATATTAATAAGTAAACCATAACTCGCCGATGTGTGTTGGTTACTGACAGGAGGGGTCACCAGGTCAGATCTGGGGGTTGGTAGTCGTCTATGCCAGGGTTTGTTGTTTAATCAGCACAGCTGTGATCAGCTCCCATTGAAATATGTTCGCATACCTCAAGGAAGCTTTCCTTATCTTATCGTGGTTGAAGCAAAAATAAAAAACCTAATGTCACAAAGATAAGACTGTTTTATCAGAGCCACAGGTTTTGTTTGTTATAGTTGTTAAACCCTAAACATGGGTCAGTGGAGTAAAAAAAACAATGACACAGGAACCTCTGACTGTAAAGTTGCTTTTAAAAAATATGACTATAACTTGAATATTTTACTATTATGGTATGTTAACTAGTGTCTAAAAGAAAGGTCATCTATAAACTTTGTGGGACCATATAGAGGCATGTTTTCAATCGATTGTATTACGTTGTGTCTTATTACACAACAGACAGAAGTTTCGTTACTAATTGTCTGTACTGTTCAACGGGCCTACTTCACTTAAGAACTAATATAGAAGTTGTTATGTCTTTAAAGCTCTTGGTTTCACTTTGGACACACGCACACACAACTCCACGATTGTTTGCCCTATCACCACAAGTGACAGAAAACAAAACGGGGTACGTAAATGCGACTGTAAATAATGATGCAACAGTCAGATTGAGTTCATGCTGGGCCCGGCCCGCAAGTCGCTTACGTGGTGTCTTGGTTAAACGAGGCGCAGATGAAGGCTCGGTGCGCGTCGGTGCCGTCCGGTGCGTCCTGGGGGTCCTGGGGCTCCATCGGGGCCGCCGGGTCCCCTCTCCTCCTGCCCGGTGGGGTTGGTTGGCCTCGGGCTCGGGTCGATCCCCGCCGGAACCCGCTTCTCCTCCTCTGCCCCCGACTCCAAGCGCCACGCTCACACTCTTCAGGGAGAGGAATGTCCGGGCAGACTGGCTCAGATGGCACACATCACACCCCGAGTGAACTCTCCCAAATTTGAACAGGAGAAAAGATAAACGAATCCACCTCCTTAACGAGCCGCTTCACTTGAGTCAGTCGACACTGTTGTTGTTATTATGTTATTAACTTCCAATATCCACACAGCAAAACAAAAACAGCTGATGGGTGGATGCGTCAATTTGAGGTGCATCCTGATTGGCCGGTGGCAACACGTTGACCCTCCTTTCCGGCGTTTCCATTGGTCGAGCCGTTTAGAGCCTCGAGTTTATTTGATACACATGTTGCCACTAAAACAAGAGCCGCCCATTTAGCTGAAAAGACGGCCGATTGGCTAATTACTAGTTCCGTCTTGTCACGAGGACTTGTTTTCATGATTTCATTGGATGAACCACGTATCAAGCTTTTCTTACTGCTCGACCGCGCAGCGACACACAAACAACCCTGGGAGAGATGTGCAACTGCCAAACCAAGCTATTCTTGTGCTGTTTTACTTTTTATTGTTGTTGATTAGAATATTATGTTTTAGTTGGTTTTGACTTGCCTTTACGTACATGTATGTATTCATACGTTTATGTTTGCATAGCTTACTCAAATACAGGTGTTACATAGTTTCCCTGAATTGTTATATTTATTAGGCCACATACAATAGATCATAATGTAGCGTATTTTTATTAATATTTTTTATTAATTATGCCAATTGTCAGTGGTGGAAAGTAAAGTGCATGCATTGTTTTACTTTCCTTTAATTCACGTAAGTGCTTCCATTATATGTTACTTTACTACATGTCAAAGAGACATAATTTTTAATCCATGATCAGTTTATCAAATATAATGCTTTATTAGAGATTAAACTACCCAATGCAAATCATTTTAATTAGCTGCATTTTGACCAGCCACGATATTAGAATACTGCTATTAATATTACAATGTATTATTATGCTATAATTATGACAGGGGGTCATATTTCTGTTTTATTAAATTGCAAATCAAAAGAAGTCCGTGCAAACTGCAGTGAACCAGAAGGTCTGAATAAAGACAACACTGAGAGATTTCTGTTATCAGGCTAATTTTTAATCAGATCTAAATCGATTTTTTTTCTCTTCTTCTCAATTCTAAACTATTTCCTTGACGTCACTGTTCCGTGTGGTTCCCTTTAAGGTTGCCAGGGGTTACGGGCTCACATGTCAGAACGAGGAGAATTGACGTCAGTGACGGCTGTTGATTGGCTCTCAGCCGTATCCGGTGGGGCAACGGTCCAGGGCTCGGGAAAAAAATCGAAGCGAGGAGGATCTGGTAACGGTACGCTTTGAGAAATATCATCCATCCCGAGTCGCTATCGAAGGGCTCGGCAAGAATTTACAGTTGCTTGTGAGTATTTGATGTTCTAGTTCGTCTATCATATGACCTCTGCATAGGTGAAATTTGTTTCCTCCGTCTCTCGTTTGTTTATGATAGAACTCAAGATGGCGTCATTGGAGGAGAGCTTTGCCTTTGCACCGAGCTAGCCAGCTAGGCATCAAACTAGACACACTCTTTCACACAACGTCGGCTAAAGACGGGTTACTCAAACGTATAAAACATAACGCATTCACACATTTGGTGTTTACTGGTTAATATAATTTAGGGCAGGTAGCTTTTCGGAGTCCGTTGGTTTGCTGTGAGTTCCTCGGCTGCAGCCGTCAGCCTCGTGAAGCCTTCCTGACCTAGACGGTGTTAGAGACGGGGCATTTCCTTCATACTGTTTCTAAAAGGGGACACTATTCACTACATTTGTAAACCATTAGATGCGTTATCATCATCCATCCTCCCTCATAGCCCTTTGTCACTTTTTTTAGCAAGGTCATTTGTGCATCACAGTGTTTTCTCTAATTTAATTGACAGCCAGCTTCTGAGTCGACAGCAAAGGTTATGCTGCAGCTCAGTAACTAAATCAGAAAATGTACATGTTAGTCACTTCCTGCAATATTTAAACAGAAATGTACTGATAATACATGGCAGAAAATCCCTGTTTTTGAGTCTGTAGTCTTAATTACAGACTCAAAAACACTTAATTGATTCTACCTGGTAGGAAAACGGAATAATGTGTCACTTTAGTTCTAGGTTTAGATTAAACCAATCCTTCCAAGTTTGAACTGTGAGTAGTTAGTTGCATAAAGATTGTGTCTGCCTCATCTTTGATAACATGGCCAGTAATCTCCACCGAGCCTAGTCAGATTAGAAATGATCCGAAGCCTATTATACTAATGCACATGCATGATACTTTTGAAGGACAGGATCGATCGGTCTGTTTGTTCACTCATTTACTCATAAAAAAAAAGAAGAAGCACATGTTGGTTACATGAGGCCTTGCTGTTTTCGACAACAGGGCTTGATCAAGCTCAGAGCTATCTGAAGAAGCCTATATCAGGCTGATCACATGATCTGGGATCTGTCGGGCTATTTTGCTCAGTGGCAGCATTGTGTCCTGAGATGTTATATCTCCAAGCAAGTGCACTGGCTTTCATGATTTGATCTGTTTCACAGCAGATTGATTGTCTGGCCTTCATTTTACAATTTGCCAAAACATTAGGCCTGATGTATGATGTCTTTAATAGAGGGCTTCTTTCAGGCTGGTGGAAAAAGTGAAGTTGTTTTGAGTAAATAAACTTAGTCCCAGTTTGTTGTTTGTAGTCAGATTTGTGTGATCACATGACCCGTTTTCACTGCTGACACTAAGACACACTCAGTCTCCTTAGTACCAGAACAACACCCCATCTCTCTGTGCCTTCACACTCTGGTTCTATTTTTCTCACATTCTTACATTTTCTGTCCGTCCATTTCTCATCACGACACACAAACACCCCTACTCAGTGCTGCTCTCTGGTAATTCTGTGACTCCACAGTGTGCAGAGATAATCTGAAACTATGCCCCCTCACCCCCTCTCTTCCCACCCTCTCCCTCCCGTTACTGACCACTCGCTCCAGTAAAAAGGTTATAGGTCACAGAGCAGGGTTGTGGTTGTCGTCATGGCATCTGGAAGTACGAGCAGCGAGGAGGAGCGGAGCCTGAGGGAGTGTGAGCAGTACGTGCAAAAACACAACATTCAACAGCTGCTGAAGGACTGCATTGTCCAGCTGTGCACCTCCAGGCCGGACAGGCCCATGGCCTTCCTCAGGGAGTACTTCGAGAGGCTGGAGAAGGTTTGTGTCTCTGCTTTTTGGTGGTCCTTATTGGTCAGTGGGCAGAAGGCAGATCATTATATACTCTCATGTTACACCCAGACAGTGTTTCATAAGTCAGCTGATAATTGCTATCATTAACTGTAAGTACACTTGGTCAGGCTATATTCCCTTTTCATATCTTCGGCAAAAAACAACAACACATGACACGGTGGATGTCAAAGATGAAGCAATTTCTCATTTAGCCCGAAGCACTTCTCTGTGGCGCAACAAGAAGTCCCATAATAATGTTTTGCTTCTATAACTTTTTAACACTTTATTAAATTAGGTTTAGACATACTGCCAACATAATTATTTACATTCCACATTACCACACTAACATGAATTGTTTGCAAAAGAGAAATACAGCTTGTATGATATCTACCACCAGGAAGATGCACTCATAACTAGATACTATCTAACGAGCTTACTCATTGTAAGAGATATTTTAGAATTCTTTGTGTCTTTTATAGCTTATTATTCTTTTTTAAATTACTAGATTCATTCAGATGCTCACCTGACCATAACATTTAAAACATCATGGAGAATATTTTAAGCTATACCAAAACATAGAACATGTTGGCAAGACATAGTTTTCCTGCATACTCTAACAGTGTATGTCTGTATGTATGTGTATATATTTATTTATTTATTTATTTGTAGTCTCTGAAATGACTTGCCGGGCGGTCTGACAGTTACAAAAACACATGATTTCAGGAGGAACTTCCAACATCATTTTTAGTTGTGCTTTAAATTAAACACTTGACTTGACATGGTTTTCATTGAAAAATAGTCTTGTATTTGCCTGTACATGGTGCTTTATGTTGCACTTTATTGCACAAAAAGTGCCTTTATGAATGTCCGATGACTTAACTTAGAGGGACGGCAGTCACTTAAGACCTCCAACCCCTTCTCTCTCCTCCAGGAGGAGGCCAAGCAGATCCAGAACCAGCAGAAGGCCAGCAGCTCCCGTTCAGACTCGCGTGATGAGGAGGTGTCTCCACCAATGAACCCCGTGGTAAAGGGTCGCCGGCGGAGAGGAGCCTTCAGCGCAGAGGTCTACACAGAGGAGGATGCCGCCTCTTATGTCAGAAAGGTAGACATGCGAGCAGCGACAAGGGTGTTGCAACACTTAGATCTACATCATCAATCTGCCGCTATCAGTATGATGTGAAGTTGTGTGACATCTTTGTGTGGTTTTTCTAAGGTCATTCCAAAAGACTACAAGACGATGGCAGCCTTGGCTAAAGCCATTGAAAAGAACGTGCTCTTCTCACACCTGGATGATAATGAGAGGAGGTACCTGTTGTTGTTAGTTTAAAAAAAAACATCAAAAATCTTTATTGATAAAGTTTCGTTAATTGCGTAACTGTGTTCAGCTGATCATCTCACACATCTGCTCCTTTGCAGTGACATATTTGATGCAATGTTTCCAGTCACCTACATCGCTGGTGAAACGGTTATTTTGCAGGGTAGGACGACATCTTTTCAGTGATTTCCGTTGATCCAAATCCTGGCATGTCCTCGTGTGATGCTCACGGTGTTGTTCTCTGCCCCTAGGTGACGAAGGTGACAATTTCTATGTTATTGACCAAGGGGAGATGGATGTGAGTATCTGATCCTCATCATAATTTGCAAGAAAATGTTTGTTTTTTTTAAATCAAGTTTACATTGTAACACCTTGGTCTCTCCCCCACTAATGTGACAGGTGTATGTGAACAATGAATGGGTGACCAGCATTGGGGAGGGAGGCAGCTTCGGAGAGCTGGCCCTGATATACGGCACCCCGAGGGCGGCCACAGTTAGAGCCAAGACCAATGTCAAGCTGTGGGGCATCGACAGAGACAGCTACAGGAGAATACTTATGGTAAGAAGACATGTTTTAATATGTGCATCTGTAGTGTACAGAGATACTACTGTTTATTAAGCTTGGTTGGGAAATGTTTGTCATTAGTCACAACACACTTGCACTAACACAAATATCTTTCTCTTCAGGGAAGCACTTTGAGAAAGAGGAAGATGTATGAGGAATTCCTCAGGAAAGTGTCCATTTTAGGTGAGTTCATTCTTTAAAAATCGTCCTCCTCCAACAATTTAGAAATAGAAGAAGCGTAGCATGCAACTTGTTTTTGTTTCTGAGATTAAAATAACCTGAAAGAGTTTGCTAAAAATATCTTGCATGAAAAAAAATAACAAAACGGGTTCAGTCATTTAAAAGAGTTCTTTTTATTTATTTTTCCAGGGTTGTCTGTCATGTCAGCTGATTTCTTTCTTCTGTGTTCTCCTTCTCTCTTAGAGTCTCTTGACAAATGGGAGCGTCTGACAGTCGCTGATGCCTTGGAGCCAGTCCAGTTTGAGGATGGACAGAAGATTGTTGTTCAGGGAGAACCAGGAGATGAATTCTTCATCATCTTAGAGGTATGTTTATGATAAATAACTTTCCCTCACGCACACACGTCTTTTATACATGATGCGTGTGTCACAGCACCTTGATTTTACCTTTGAACTCTGGAGTGTAATCAGTTCTATAATTGGCTGTTGTTACATCAAATAGTTGATTTCATATTTTCAGCTCTTTAAACTAGTAAAATGTATTTGTTATTCAGCGTGATGTAAAACTCCCCTTTAACACGTATTTGATCTTTGTACTGAAACGATTAGTCGGTAACTTGATGAGTCGATCAAAAGAAAATTAATTTGTCACAATTTTGGTCATCTAAATAATAAAAATAAACAATATGACTAAATACTGGCTATGAATAATTTACCAAGATTCGCAATTCATTCATGATTTTGATGATTTAAAAAAAAAAGAGACATCGCTGAGACAATAATGAATTAAATCATCATAATAATCAGTAGTTTCTGCCCCACTAAGTATTACATGTATTCTTTATTAATGGTATTAAATAGTCTGACAAAAGTGACCATGTAACTAAAGATTAACAAGATGAAGCTTCATGACCAAACTGGTGTGTGTTTGTGTGTGTGGGGATCTCAGGGTTCTGCAGCAGTGTTGCAGCGTCGCTCAGAGAACGAGGAGTTTGTGGAGGTGGGGAGATTAGGACCCTCTGACTACTTTGGTAAGAACTCATCACCATTTTATATATTTCATGTAATTACTTAATAGAAGTTTGTGGCGCATAGAAACAACACAGCAGTTGGTGAAGGATTTATGGTTTTTAAAAATGTTAAACCGTGTGTGTGTTCTCCAGGTGAGATCGCTCTGCTGATGAACCGTCCCCGCGCTGCCACCGTGGTCGCCCGCGGCCCCTTGAAGTGCGTGAAGCTCGACCGGCCTCGCTTCGAGCGCGTCCTGGGTCCCTGTTCGGACATTCTCAAACGTAACATCCAACAGTATAACAGCTTCGTCTCGCTGTCTGTCTGAAGGGGCGTCGCGCTCCCGCCCCCACCCTCCCTCCACCATCTCCCTCCTTTCTCCTTTTCGACCCAGGGTCCACAATGCAATTTGCTTTTTTTGTCACTTTCTTCTTCTTTCCGTTGGCTTTTCTCCCTTTTTTTTTTTTGTTGTTTCACACACAAAGATAATTTAGTTGTTACACCCGTCACACTGAGGTGACTTCAGCCATTCACCAGCGCTTGTACCAGCCGCTGTACGCTACCTTGTAGGCACAGTTACATCACACGTTACCTATGTTATATATGCTGGTTACGCTTTCTTTTTAGACTCAAACGCAAAGCAGGATTGTTAGAAGATCTGAAAGACATTAGGTTCTCAGACTGATGAGACAGGACAATCAAACTTTACATGGCGCTTTTGGTGAATTTGTTGCAGATGTATGTTGAGGATTAAAGAAAAAAAGAGGACTTCTTCTTCCCTGTTAAAGAGTTTTCTTTTTGACACCGGTTAGCCTGACTAGATCAGAAGCTAGAAACTGTAAAAAGCAGGAAGAATATGATCACAAACAATTTTATCAGGCATTTTTAAGGTTTTAGCTATATGATGGTTGTTCTCCTCTTGTTGTTGTTTAGTTACCTTTTGATTGGCACGATGAGACAGTGACGAGTCTGTTTTGCTTAGTTGGAAAGAGCTTGTACAACTTAAGGTTGCTATTTTTTTGTGCAGCTACCAGGCTAGTGCCAAATGTTTATTATTGTCACAACGCAAAGATGCATAGAAAAAATGGAAATGCAATTTGGAGCTCCAAACAGCAAGAGTTATTACCCATAGTGTCCTCATAATCTGTAGAAAGACCATATAATAACTGCCTTGTCTACTCTGAGGGGAAAATAAGGGAAAAAAGAAAGGAAAAAAACAAAAGTATTAAGTGTATTTCAGTATTTAATTATTTTGAGTATATACCAAATAACTTGGTCACTCTTCTGCTATGGTTTGTAATCAAAATGTTATCATAGTATAGTTAAATCGTTCATAGTTATATTATCATCAATGACTAAATGATAAACTTATGGTTTGGAGTGATGGTAAGCTTAAAAAAATGTTTAACTGTCTTTTGTAAACACTTATTTTTCCATAAATTCTATTTTAGGTGTCCAGTGCCACAAAGTAAATAAATGCTCCTTCTTGTCAACTGACAAAAACAGTATGTAATCGTATTGTGTAACACGTCATGGGTTCAAACTTTTTAAAAATAGATCAAATGGGTAATTCCAGGTTTATTGAAGTGAAGTCTTGAAAAAAAAAAACAAGAAGGTTTATGGATTTCAGGACACCTGAAGTATTTATGTATTAAAGCATCACAGGTGAGCTGACGGGCAGAGTGAGCAGATATTTATTTAAAAGTAGTGTCATTGCTTATTGCCTGTTGAAAAGGTGGCTGTCTTTTCATCAGAGTAGCTTGTGATCTGTTCTCTATGCTTACTTGGCATGATGTTTTAGGCATCCAGTGATCCGGTATGAATGGAAGCGTGTATTTAGAAGAAGAAAGAAAGAAAAAAAAGAAAAAAAACTGCAGTCCTGCGCAGAAGCAGGAACTTTGTCAAATATTTGGTTTGTTTCTCCCTAGCTTAACTGCTTCATGACTATTTAGATGGCATATAATGTTTAAATCTGTTTTTCTTTTGTGTGTGTGTGTTTTTCTTTTTTTTAAAGATCTTTACCAAATCACAAAATGTTGACTTCTGGATTATAGGCTCAACTCTTCATTCCTGCCTCACTTGTCTGTTACCAGAAATGACATAGAACCAGTCGTGTTTCTGTTTCGTCTCATTCGGAGCACTGGGATGCGCTTGGCATTGAGATGTTTGTTTGTACGTCCAAAAAGATTTGATTTTGGTGCCGATTTGAAGGTTAGCCAGGCTAGTGGGAAGACATGAGTAAAATGTATGTTTCTTTACAGTTAAATTGATCATCTTCATCTGATCCTTATCCTGATCCACAGGAAATGACTCCGTTAGGGGCGTGGGTTTGACTGACCTTTATCGAAATATTGTTTTCGTGTAAATAGCAGCATCATTGGTTTTATTTTCAAATGTTTAGCCACACTGCAATTGTCCCGGTTTGCCTTAGCTTACCTAACCTGGGCTTACGGTAGTCGTCAGTCACTCCCGCTAGCCCGACCTTCAGTGAGTTTGTTAGGTCTGCAGCGCAGAGAGCTGCAGGCGATCAGAGGACCATTCTTTTTCTATTCTACCCTGTATTCAGTTTGACCTCCTGTATGTGCAAAGATGTTTATCCTTTTGGTATAGATTGTTCCAGATGGCAGTTTAAGCAATAAAAAAGTAAAAATGATTTATCTCTGTGTCTTCCACCTTTGTGTTGCACCTTTGTGTTACAAACTGGTTCCAGTTTGGTTCAGTCATGCCCTCCCACTACTGTAACTGGCTTTTTATTCCACCAGTTCAAGACAAGATCACTATTATTGGGTTTTGGTGGCTCAGAAAACTGATGTATTCTGACTTTTGGCCACCAGGGGGAAACATGTTGCTGCAGAAAAACCTTGCACCAAATCCTCAGACTGTATATAAATAGTCCTGTATAATTTACCTTATGAACACATTTTAAAAGTGAATCTGTCCTCCATTTCTCTTACGAACGATATATTTATAAATATGCTATGTTCGCTTAATAATAGTCTATATCACAACATTTCTCTTTTAAGCAAATTGTTATGACTTTAGACATTTTAGGTATATTTGCCATGTAGTGATATTTTTCAAATAATGAGCAGAATTTCTAAGTTATTAACAAATGTACTAGCTTACATTTGTCACATTAAAAAGGATGATATTAGTATTTGGAGTTGGAAAAAATCAGTCCGTTCCTTCATTTCCTGATCTGTGATCCTTCATTTTTAACATTTGATTTGAATTCCCGTTGCTACGTCTGAGTGAAGATATGTTGTGGTATGAAGGTATTTACCTGCGGCACGGAGCACATTCTGTGATCTCACTGCTTATCAGCCTCCCTGCCTGCCCCGTCAGGCTGATGTCTGACTTTCACTCGGCATCACAAAGACCTCTTAAAAATAGTTGTGGTTGTTCGTCTTAATTTACATCAGTAAACCTGGAACTTATCAGGACTGTTGGATAAGAACAAAGAAAACAATGAAGGCCAAAGCTCCAACACATTCACAGTTGGCTCAGTTCAGAATTATGACGCTGGTATGATATCATGCATACCTCTCTGTTGCTTCAGGTTAGCCTCTCATCTGTCTCAGCCTGTTCTAGCTGACAGCTATGTGTTAAATCTCTTTAAACACTAATGAGACAGAAAGATTACGAGTCTGGAACACGAGGCGGAGGGAACTAAATAAACTGCACTCTTCTCACACAAATACATCAGCACATACCTCTAACACTGCTGTTACTTACAGGTGATCATTTATGTCCAAAATCATTTTATTTTATAATTATTACATCACACGGACACACACATCTTCATTTCAGTGGTCACAATATTCACCAGCAGTCATTCATCCAGTGCATGGCAGCTCTGTGAACATGAACTGCATTGCTGATTTGGATGTGTATCACAGTGAGCGAGCGCCTTTAGCTTCAGGTATCAAAGAAAGCTCCTGTCGTTAAACCTGTACACTTATACAGCTTTTGGGCTTTTGAAATTGATCTTTATTCAAATGTATCAACTCCAAACCTAGCTGATGTTGTAGTTGGACATGAAAAGTGAGAGCTCTGTCATAAAGCGCACCCTTGGGGGAATTTATGACCCTGAGAGAAGGAAACTAAAAGATAGGGCTCCCTCTGTGATAGGAATCTGAGGCCTGCAGTGTTTAAAGTCCTGAACCGCCACAGTGAGATTCCTCCCTCCTCTGAAGATTTCACAGCGTTTTCCATTCATGGCTTGTTCCTGAGCGACAACCCTTTCCTCCTGTGCTACCTGACCTTTTCCGTGTCTGTGGCGGTCTGAGGCCTCGCTGCGGATCGGACAAAGTCCTTGGCGATCACCTCGTCCTCGCCCAGCCTCCGGACGCAGCGCTGGACCGTCCTCAGGACCTTCTGTAACCTGCGGTCCAGCGCTAAGAGGTGGGGCTCTGTCAGGATGGGCCGTAAAGGGTCTCCCTCCAGGGACTCCCTCATCACATCGCTGAGTCTCGTCTCTGGTCGGGCCAGAAGTCGAAGCCGCATCAGTGTGGAGCTCTTTATCCTGAGGAGGAGAGAAGAGAGATCCAGTTTCCTCCCAACACTTCCAGACACTACACGTCCCATATTCACTGTCACATCTTACGGATAAACTGCTCGTAATTGCAAAAGTGAATCCACCAAACAAGCTGGTTCCACTGCCCAGTATACGTGATACTCACATGCAGCACTGAGCTAACGGAGCCAGGATGGACATCTCATCTTGAGAGTGCTTCCCAAACCTGAGCATAAGATGTGGTAAGGAAGTCAACCCATGACTGTTACGTTCACAATCATTACATTTTCTCTGACTTTTTTTGTCTTACCCTCTGGCGTTGTCCAAGTGGAGGAGGAACCCTTCGTCCCCAAATTTAGTAAAAATCTCATAGTGGTGCCGGTCCATGTTGCCTGTAACGTAGGGACGGCAACTTTATAGAGGGATTGTTTCTGACGGTAGAAGTCTTGGGGCTTATGTGAATAATAGGTGCGGAAGTGGTATAAAGTACTTGTGAGGAAGTCAAAGATGGACATGTCGATGATGTTGAGGAGCCTGTTGCCTGAGTTATAGGGATACATCTGCTTTATGGTGTCACAGTAGAAGGGGTTCACTTCCCACCTTTGAACAAAAAGACATAAATGACATCATCAAAAGGGCCAGATGTTCAAGACAAGTTGAGAAGACACTTTTCTAAAATAAACCCGCAGTTCATTTTGATTTCTTCACATTGTTATGATGGTGATACTGATGAAACCTGCTCAGCAGACCTGGAACAAAACAGGAAGAGGCTGCTGTTGATCTGATGTAAACTGACTTCTCAGGTTACAAAAGCAGTGGATGGTGGAGCAAAAACAGAAAGAGTCAAATTAAACAAAGCACTAATTGAAAAAGCGGTTGACCAAAGATACAAACATTCAATGTGCACCAACAGGACATCTGATCTTTTATTTTATTTTAAAAATACTCAAATTTCCTATGTGACTAGAGTCCACCAAATGTCTCCACCACAGTTTGATTCTGGTCTTGATACCTTTTATCCAAACCATCCGGGAAACACATTTTCAACAACATCCCTGCGACGTGTATTCATATTATTTGAGGTAAAATGAAAATAAAACGTTATTTCTCTTGCGTGAAATCGAGGCCTTACTCTTCTCGCCCCGTGAAGGTGTAGGAGCGTATCCAGGGGTTGGGGATGGAGATGCGAGGAGCGATGCTGAGGCCGGGCAGGTAGGCCGACAGGGATCCCTCCAGCAGGTCGGGTCCCCCGCACACTGCGTATTCAGTCTTACAAACGTACAGGCACTTGGCGAAGAAACACGTGTTGTTTGCTGTTGAGAAGCATCGTGAAATGGCAAATGGAGTTACACGCTGTTCGGTCGGCTCTGCCAATCCCTCCAACTGAAGAACATCCAACCAGAAACCAAATAACTTACAGACAGACTTAGGTCATGAACTGGCAAAGACGTCCTGCTGTTTTTCTTTTACCTGGCGAGGTGAAGAAGACAGCTCGTAGGTCTTCGTTGTGGGTGACTTGGAGGACTTCTCCCATAATGTTCACCAGCCTGCCGGCCACCGGCGGGACCCTCCGGAAGTCAAGGATCCTGAAAAAGTGAGTTGATGAGATTCATGAGGTTTCTTGTGTGAGGAAAAGTTTACAGTTCACACAGTTCACGCTGACATACATTGAATGTAAATGCAATGTGAACCCTGTCAAGATGATGCCAGCGTTATCTCTGTCTCCTCGCCTCATTTCACAGGTTCATTTTCACTGATTCTTATCAATGAATATCCTCCCGACAGTCTCCACGCCGTGTGATTTCGCTGGCTGTGTTCATACACACTACCAAGAGCTTATACCTCCCCGAGGGCCGTATTGCTGTCATGTCTCGCAAACAGTAATCAAACAACAATCAAACAACAATCAATGTGTGAAGCTGAATGGCGGTTTGGGCGGCGTTCCCCAGCTGCTGATTGCTATAGCGAGGATGATAAGGCTTGGCAGCCAGCGCAGACACAGCAGAGAGAGACAACACGCTGCACACACATTAAATTAAAACTAGGAGAGTGCAGAGAAATGATCTGTCTGTTTTGGGTTTGATGACAGTAACGTACATTTGAAAGACTAATAGATACTCAGGATGGGAGCAGATAGGCCGTGGAATAATAATTATAGTGATTGTTTGAGTTGTTGACGTGGCACCGCTGCTGTTTACTGTCTCTGAAGTGATGACTTATCATTGTGTGTGGCTTCTTAATGATACTGTCTAGCTCAGATGTCTGTTTCAGAGTGAACTACCTCACCTCAGCTAATGTGCAATTTTACAACGTGTGTGTGTGGGTGTGTGTGTGTGTGTGTGTGTGTGTGTGTGTTCTGCTGTTTGCCTGCGGTTATTACTGATCAGCTAGTTTGGAAATCCAGGGCTGGGCAAACATGTTGCAATCTTTGCTTAGTGAGGGTGATTTAATCGCACCATGAGACGTTTGGTTTAAATTTATAATTATTTGTTGAAATATATTTAGGATTTTTTTTTTAAATGGTTGCATGTTGTTTATGTTCATCAGTGAAAGCTACAACAATAATTGCTGATTCAGCTTTGTACGTGTTTCTCAGCCGGTCCTCATTTTAAATACAGGCATGTTACACGGCTGTTCAAAAATGATTTAACTGCACTGGAAGCTATAAATAATGTACTTGCTTCTTCATATTTGCATCACGTATTGTCCCTTTAAAATAAAGGACCCGGTGAAAAACATTTGTTGCACTTCAGTCTGCACCAGCGCCATAACTGGGGCCAATAAAATGACAGATGTTCAACAAAAACTCAAATTACCCCCGAGCACCACAGGCACCACTGCCGCATAAATTCTCTGAGCGACCACGTTACGAAACACAGTGTGTCGCAAAGATGGCTGTAAAACAGGACAAACAATTAAGCGGTGATGAGCATTCTGAGAGGAGAGCAGCGGCGTACCTGTCCAGGTGAAAGGCAGCGATCTCGGCGTTGTGCCTCTGGAAATCAACAAAGTAGAAGAAGTCTTCTGGAGTCTCCTCGTGCCTCTGCTGCCTGACACACACACACACACACACACACCACACACACACACACACACACACACACACACACACACACACAGTCAAGACGTACACGGTGATCAAGCTGCCTGTTAGTATATAATCAGCATGACAAATACTATCATCTTAGCAGAAACCAGATGATTCAGCCGGACCTACAGGGGCACTCCTCCTCCTCATCCTCCTCCTCTTCCTCCTCACCTTTCTGGACATAAAATCCATTGGTGGTGTTTAATAAAGAGTAGGGACGAGATCAAACGTGGGTTCAGTCCTCACCTCATGGGTTTGAACATTGCTTTAGCAAAGTTTTGCATCTTCAGAGACAGTTTCAGGTGATGTCCGCTGGGCTTCACAACTAGAGCAGAGACAGAGAGACACATTATAACAAGATGTAGAAACCTAAATGATAGCTTCATAAAATCAGCATCAGGCAACTGAGTCGGTGTCTAGTCGAGTTCGGGGGGAAATATGAATACAGCATATTATGAAACCTTTTGGTAACGAGTGCTTGTTGAGTCACCTTCAGTCTGCCTGTCCGGCTGACAGACCCCTTTAGCTGCAATACAAATGTTTGTCATGAAATTTGATCTTATTGGATAAAACAGATGTTGACAAACTGCATATTTGCAGTAGCGGAAAAGGTAATGAAACGCAACACATGTTATTGTATTATAAAACAATACTTATTCATCACAATAAGACCATGTTGAGGGGCCTCTGGTGAGTCCCACCTCTAGTATTTGATTTTTGTCCTTTCTACGTGTGGATCTGACAGTACTCTGTGATAAAGTAATCGTGGTTTGGCCACACAGCTTGCAATCTGCTCTCTCTCCCTCTGTCTGGTTGTATGTGATGTCAGAGCAGTAGGGCAGAGTAACCACACTGTCGAAGTCCAGGGTATTATTAGTTAACCATCATGTAAGGTTTACAATCACTACTTTTCTTCTGGAATCGAATCAAACAGAACCAAACTGGCATAAACATCCCTCCTGGTCCACCAGCACTCTGGCTCGGGCTTTGGTAAATTGAAATGATGAGAAAGTCTTCTGAGGTTACGTTTAGACAGACGGGACGGATTGTTTTGTTGCAATTCTTCTTGGCAGTGAATAACGTTTGTGTGGTCAGCCACGTAACTGTGCTGGTCGGGCACAGACAGTACAGAAAGCATGATATATATAAATATGTGGAAGTCTGAAAAAACTGAAAAATGTGCGCTCTTTTGTACATGCTCTGGATCCAAAAAGAAATCTGCATCATTACTCTACTTTTTTTGCTAAAATAACATAAATTCAAAGTGACTTTTTCAATTATCCACTTATACATTTGCAGCTTTGGCTCGCTCAGACCTTGGAGATGACAGCGTAGGTGGCTTCTGGTGTGTAGGTTGAAGCCTGCAAACGTTGGCTTCCCTCAGAGCGCGGAGACATCAAACATTTACTGTAATTAAGAGCGCTGCCTTTGAACGCACGCCTGCTTTTTTGCCCCAGAGCAAAAGTGTCTTACAACGACAGACAGACAACTCTGGATTTCGACGCCAAACGGAAAACAGAATCTTCGCTATCACAAAGGACGCAGTGTGTTTGTGTCCGATGGTACCGCCAAGCTCCGCGAGAAACATAAAGAGAGAAACAAAGGAGCTAGTCACAGATCTAAAACAAAGGATATCAAAACCCAAACAGACAGAAAAGTCTAATTGACCGTACCTTTGGTACAATCACAGGCTCCTTTTAGGGCCTTCTCATCTTGAGTGTAATCTGGAAGAGATACAGGTTTGTTAGCTCATAAATTAGCATTACAGTGTCATATGTAGCCTTTCACTATATGGCACAAAACATAAACTACAACCAAATGTTGTCAATCCCAAATCATTTTACACTGACATGTGTTTTGAATCTAACTATCCATCCATCACCTGCGCTGATGACGGTCATGCTCTGCATGTCCTTTAGAAGTCGTGGGATGGCGGGGTCTTCGCGGGAGTACAGAGCATAGCGGTTTATTCCCAGGTGGAACTTCAGCCAGCTGGCGCCGGGGTCAAAGGTCACCTCATGTTCAGTCAAAGTGACGTTGGAAATAGCCGCTGCCTCAATGTAGTGTTTCATATGTCTGAGGAGTAAGAAGCCACAAAGAGGTTCACTGTAGGGGGTGAATAAAGTAACACATTCGATATGGACATGTGTTATCGTACGCTTTTGTGCTGCAGAGTTGTTGTGAATGCCTTGTTACATAAACAACAAACCAGCTGACTGAAAGAGACCAGGGCTTCTTGCTAAACCTGGATTGCCAAGCTTTAAATACAAGAATTTACTGCTTGGGAATCACTTCTTACAACATTCTTTAAAAGCAGTGGTTTATTTTGGAAAGACCACAGATTTGCAACGGTGCTTGGTGCCAGAAATCCATGGCAAAGTGCATTCAACAGGTTTTTTCAGCAGCAGCTCTTACAAGAATGTATTTAAAATGAAAGAGGATACAAGCAACTACACAGGGTTGCAGGCGTTTGTTGAATTTATTATACACGCTCTGTTTTATAACTTGTTTTATTTGCCCTTCTCCTCCTGTAGCCCAATTTTGTGTTTAAATATAGACATTTCATTAGTTGTCTTATGGGCTCTCTATTGTTTTTAACAGTACCACGAGCATTTGGAATTTCCACAGCCTCCTCTCCTCTCTGCTATACTTAAATCCTGAGCAACAATAATCTGAGACCAAAAACACTCTCACCCCCAAAGTCTGCGGTGAGAGTGGCACCACATTGCCAGAGCTGACCACACTGAGTGGGACGGTCATCTCCAAACCCAAACAAACTCCACCGCGGGTTGCATGAAGTGCAGAGATAATGCAGCACAGATCTATAAGTTAGAGTCAATAGTCACCCAGCAAGCTGAAGTGAAAGATCCAGATAATCAGGACAATGGACAAGTGCAGACCAGACAGTGCAGACACACAAAACAGAGGAAGTTAAGAATGTTGTAGTTTCAAAACACATTTGCACGGGTTGAGCAGGACATTCCCTTTCTCGCTATGATAATAAAAGCTGTCATCACTGTTCATTTGAGAAGACTAAAAGCTCTCTGAGGTGTGTTTGTTGCAGTGTTGAGATTTTGTTGCAAGATTTTGCAAGTCTCCAACAAGCCTTTGGGCTATCCATTGTTTTGGTGCACATTTATAAAAAAAAAATAAAAAAAAACAGCAGCGAGAGGAGATCCATTGCTCGTATTTCTTCTTATTTTCCAGCATGAGAGCCCAAAATCTGTATCTCTCTGAGTGAGTGCACTGCGCCGGGATAGACAGCTTCACAAGCCAAGACGGCTCCAGCTCCCACAGATTAAAATGGGCTTTAGCAGTTTTAAATCCTTGTTTACCTTAAAGAGAGCATTCCAGACGCCAGCTCTCAGGGTGACATGTTTGTGAGTGTTTCCTGCCACTAGCCCACTCGACATTGGACTTTTATGACGCACAGAATTGTCACATCCTGATGTCTGTCTGTGGGTGTACATCTGTTATCATGAACAAACGCACAAGTGTGTTTATGTGCACGGATATGTGTTTGTGCGTGTCTGCAAGTGGGTTTGGCCGTGATGTCGGTGACCCTGCCCCGTGACCACAGTCAAGCCCCATCGAGTCCTTTACACAATGAGATCTGTCAGCCAAAATTAACCTGCTCCTCCTGTCGTGGAGCAACACAAGCCATGTTCAGATCTTTGTCAGCCATTGTAAAATCAATGCACTGTGGACAAAGTAAGCAATGTCCAAATGTGTTTTTTTTTTAATCAAGAAAATGACACCTGAAACTGACCTTTCCCAGTGTGACACCTTCTTCCTGTAGTACTCCATCAGCTGCTCCGCCTGCAGCAGCCTCTCCTCCGGTCCCAGCACCGGAGTCTGGATGTTGTACAGAGGGTGAGCATACAGCCTGCTCAGCTTTGAGCCCCCATCAGTGGGTTCAGATGCGATGCCATCCAGAGGCGGCGCAGAAGTCCAGTTGTAGAGCCGCGGGGTGGCGAGACCCCCGTGCTTGGGAAGGGTGAGGTTGATGGGACCACATGGACAAAAGTGCCCTGATCCTTGCCCCACGCTGCGCAGCTTTGGCAGGAGGATAAAGTAGAGGTCAGCGGAGAAGATGGCTGTGAGGGTCGCGGCCAAGAAGATACGGTCCCTCCTCATCATTTGAACAGAGTTAAAAATGTAGAAAGAGAAAGCTAAAGAGCGCTGCTCCAGAGAGTGCAAGGCATCACTTGTAGTCTCCCACACAGTCAGCCAGGCAGAGGTTGGTCCAAGTCTGTCTCTTTCTCTTTTCTATCTGTGTGTTTCAGTCTGTTCCTTCTAGCCTCACTTCTTCTCCTCCTCCTCTTCCCCCTCCTCCTCTTCCTCCTCTTCCTCCTCCTCCTCCTCCTCTTCCTCCTTCTCCTCCTCCTCCTGCTCCCTTGGCAGCGACTGAAGAAAGAGCCGAGCCGAGAGCGAGCTTGTGTTTGCAGCAGCCACTGACAGTTTGGCTGCTTCCAGGGACCTGCTGCTCTTGGGACGAGAGAGCGAGCGTGTGTGTGTGTGTGTGTGTGTGTGTGTGTGTGTGTTTGTGTGTGTGTGTGTTTGCGTGTGTTTGTGTGTGTGCAGGTATACACAAACGTCAAGTGACAGGCTCGGAGATTGAGAGTGAGCGGGTTTAGAAAACACACGCAGTGTAAAGCAGAAGTCCTTGGGAGCAGGAAGGGGTGGAGACTGTGAACCTCCTCTTGTCACAGCAGATCTGAACGAAACCACGTCCAGCTGGCGAATCCACTCTGATGCAATGTGTGTGTGTGTGTGTGTGTGTGTGTGTGTGTACAGCTGCAGGTCTAAGTCCAGTTTTCATTCACGCATGTTTGTTTTTGTGTGTGTGTGGTGTGTGTGGTGTGTGTGTGTGTGTGTGTGTGTGTGTGTGTGTGTGTGTGGTGTGTGTGTGTGTGTGTGTGTGTGTGTGTGTGTGTGTGTGCGTGTGTGTGTACAGCTGCAGGTCCAAGTCCAGTTTTCATTCACGCATGTTTGTTTGTGTGTGTGTGTGGTGTGTGTGTGTGTGTGTGTGTGTGTGTGTGTGTGTGTGTGTGTGTGTGTGTGTCTGTGTGTGTGTGTGTGTGTGTGTGTGTGTGTGTGTGTGTGTGTGTGTGTGAGTTAGCTGCCTCCCTCTCCAATGTGCTGGCAGGGGGATTGTGAGTGTGCGTGTGTATATTTAAAGGTGTAAAAGTGTGTGTGGAGTGTGTGTGAAGTCTGTTTGAGCGTGTGACATCCCAGGAAGGCGTGCAGCCACGGTTCCCTTCCTTCTGTCATCTCCACCGCGCCTCCTCATTAATAGAGTCCTCTTTCACTCCATCAAATCTTCTCTCCCCCTCCCATCATGTCATCCCTGCTTCAGACATTCATCCTCTTTGCTCCTCTGCCATCTTACCTCTCTCTCTCTCCTTCTCTTTTCCTTTTCTCCTCTCTCCTCTCTTCTTCTCTTGCTTTTTTCGCCACAGACGTCCAGCCTGTTTTGCTCTGGGCAAAGATTCCCTGCTGTACTTTCCTTCCTGCTGCCGTTCCCACACATGAATCCTTCGCTTTTCTTCCGAGTCACGCTGGTCTACGGAGGAGATGCACATTCAGAAAAGGCAGTGCTGGAACACAACACAATTTCTTGCACAACTCCACATGAGGAAACATGCAGGGTGAAATAACTGCCCGTTCACAGGCCACTTTTTCATTACTCTCTCCCTTTCTGATTCCTGTGAAAACATACAGTGTATGAATTACGATGGCTGTTTTTTGCCCATTACGGCTCTAAAAGCCCTAAGCAGCTTTATACTAAAGCAATGACGCTCTCACAGGGCATTTCCCTGCCTGCATCTGCACTGTTACTGTGGTATTTTGGAACATCTGTCGTCTGTTTGGGTGTGTGTGTGTGTGTGTGTGTGTGTGTGTGTCAAAGTCTGCATGAGTGTCTGGGAGTTGCTCCCCAGGGTATTCGACCCTCTCTGAAGAGAGAACGGACCGACAGAAATCTTTGCTGATGTTGTAAATTAGAGAAAAGAATCTTTAACCTGCCATTTAGCTGGATTGTAAAAGAGCTTCTGTTTTGCCTCAAAACACACACACACACACAAGCACGCACGCACGCACGTGCACACACACACACACACACACACACACACACACACACACACACACACACACACACATACCGCTGCCTTTTTCAAAGAGCACAGCTACAAGACAGAAAGAGACATTTTTGTTGTTGTTTTGACCCAAATGCATGATGTAAAGAATATCTGTTTGTAGACCAGCAGAATTTTTCACAACTAAATGAGCTTTCCAGTTTAAGTTTCTGTCAACATGGTCCCTCGTAGATGTATTTTTTACTGACTTTACGGCAAAAAAGCCGACAACTAAACAACAAACTGAGAAATATTTATGAATATGTTGTTTTCCTTTTCATTCTTGGTTAAGATGAATACTTGAGCATAAATGCCAATCTATGTAACTGTTGTCTTCCAGCACACAGAAGACATTTCTGAAAACACATTTCAGTAATGCTATGTTGTCTTATTGATGCCTAGGGGGCAAAAGTGCAGTCTGGTTGACTTGCCCTGTTTGTCCCGGCTGTGTCTGTTTGTGTTTGTCCCAGAGAAACAAACTAGAGAAAGGGCTCTGCGCTCGATTCCTCCCCCGCTAAAACGTGCTTAAAATAACCCGTTTTTTTTTTTTTCAGGATGAGCAAGCATGCTATTACAAAGAAGTTGCAAAATTGAATATGGAAAGAAAGCAAAAATAGGACATTGAGTCCTGCGTCACCAATTTGTGCAATTCAGCAGACCTTTATGTATTCATGTGCAGAGTTGGGTTGAGATAAATGGGTGTGATGGCTCAGATGTCTGAATGACTCAAACGATATTAGGACATTTTGCACAACTGATAAAAGAAACACAACAATAAGGATATTGTGAAGCTGCATAGCCAAAACCTTTAAAGCAGTAGTTCATCGTTTTGTTAAATAGCCTTAGCTTAGCTTCACTCAGCTTGAAGACTGGAAACAGAGAAACGTTAATGGCTTCGAAACTCCAGGAAGTGACTCAAGAAATAGCACAGAGCACTAAGGATGAAGCTAACAGGTACAGCCAGTTAGCTCACAGTTAACATGATAGCTTAGCTGGAAGCAGGAGGTAATACACCGTAACATGTAATTCTTACACTTCAGTTTTTGTGAGGATTAAACAAATAAGTAATACTGCGAAAATAGCTTTTAGAAATGTAGCCAGGCTAGCTACATGTCCCCCCATTTCCAGGCTAAGTAAAGCTAACTGACTGCTGACTGCATCTCATATTTTGCCTAAAACATGAGGGTGAATTCAATCTTCTCATCACGCTCGCAGCGTGTAATGTCAGAAGCATTCCTTTAAAGACGAGATAAGAGATGGACCACCCGTCAGGAAATGTGAGCAGTTTGGCATGACTAAAAACCAATACGAAAAAAGCTATAAATGCAATGCGGTGCTGTCTGTTTGGAAGGGGAAATAGTGCCGGCACAGTAATTAATATGACATATGTAATTCAATATGCAGTTCCAACATGACTTTATGATAAACAGGAAGGCAGAAAAACAGCATTCATGTCTGGATCTTTGTTTCTGAGTAGGTGAGGAGCTCACTTCTCCTTCCAGATGAGCCGAGGCTTTTGCTGTAAGTCAAACTTTGATACCACACTCGGGGGATTGTCGGTAAATCCTCCGTGTGGGTATCTCCTGGAAAAATAATATGAATAAAAAGAGGCAAATGAAGAACTTTTTAGCTTAAGGTTCGGGGACTATTTTCATGAAGATGGAGCAGTGTTTACGGAGCAGCATCATGGAGGCATTTCTAAAATTCTTCACCAAACATCTGAAGCAGTCAGATGAATGGATTGGAGGTCTTTTCAACTTCTTGTCTCACCTCGCAGCGGTCAGTCCACAAGAATTGGCTGCTACAGCAATGCACAGGCCACACACACACACACACACACACACACACACACACACACACACACACACACACACACACACACACACACACACACACACACACACACACACACACACACACACACACGGTGTGGCAGCACAAGACATAATATAAAGGCACAAACTCACAGTGAGGAGAAGTAAACAGAGAGATGATGAAGGAACTCAACAGATGGAGGGATCAGGAGAAAGAAAAGGAGTTAAGATAAAACTAGAAAGAAAGGAAGAAACTAGAATAAATCACAGGAATGAATCAGGGGGTTTCCTGTCAGATTTGTTTAAAATAGAATTGCAATGTTCCACAATTACTTTTTTTTTCATCCCACTTTTATTATCCCTTTCCAACAATTTTGTTTTTCTGGACAACTTCGGTCTGAGCGTGGGGCTCTGCAGCCACAGCCCGAACGAAAGGAAGTGGAACTGCGCCCTCACATTCCTCCAGAATTGATAGAGCCGTTTATAGTTTAGGTTGGTGAACAGTATTTTTATGCTTGGATGTATTGGATGTCTTCAAACCGATATTATTATTTAGATAATGCTTTGAAAATAAGACAATTTCTATAAGTAATTACAGTAGCAAAGACCACAGCAGTTTGGAAATGAAAGACAGATTACGTACATTTTGGAAAACCGCAGCCACTTCAATAGGCGCTGAAATGGAAACGCTAAATATAGCTTCATAGTAGAAAGATCCTGCTCGATGTATGCTTGAAGTTTGCTAACATTAGCCACACTCTCTCGCTGCTGTTCTGTTCAGACTAAGTCAGAATGTATAGCAGCAAATGAGTGAATTGATTTGATTGTGTTTTCATTGTTTAGAAGTTAAACTTATAACTTGTCAGAAGATGAACGTGTAATTCCCTTTTTCACAAGGTACATACTGTTATTTTAAGTGTCATGCTGGTATTACATGTTATTGGGAAGATGACGTCTGGTGTCTTCGTTGTTTGCAGAGCAACTTCACAGTGAAGACGAGACAACAATAACGTAGTCTGATACTTAATTAGTTTATTTGCACTTTCTTTTTCTTTCTTTTTTGGAACAACAGAGAATTGCAGTAAGAAAGGTAGATGAATCACTTGTTAACACAGTCACTGTGATACCAACAGAACGTAACAATCAGGTATTCATAAAGCGGGCAGGAGGAGAGAAGGGAACGGATCCAGTAATCAGTGTGGAAGTCACCTGCAGAGTCTGATGGGGCGAAAACAATCAACAGTGTTTGTTGCGGCCAATGTCACCAAACAGATGTCTCCACTCGTGACATGAAGCGTCCTCACACAGATACTGCCACACGCAGATGACGGTCGTGTGGATGGATGTGCATGCATGGCGGGACGGAAAGAAGACAACTGAAGTGAGAATGACTTGTTTGCACTCATCAGCTGCTGATTGTGTGTTCGCGGGTTACCATGTGGTGCTGAGGTCGATTGTGGTCGTTCTCTGCTGCGCCGGTGGGTGAAGCTGAAGTGAATGACAGGAGACAACATTAGTTTATATGAGCTTGTACATAACAGAGTCTGTCTGGGTGCGGCTGCTGAGAAAGCACAGCTAATTGCTTATTTTGGTAAGTTCTGAGTAATGGGCAGACAGAGAAAGGAAAGTATAGGAAATATCTTTTACACACACACTCACAAACTGTGAGTATTTCTCAACTTAATTTTTTGTTTTTTTAAACAATCTGCCTTGCGTCTCAGCAGCAGAACGTTGCCCAAATGTTACCGATCTAAGCTCCAGACTTCAGAGGAGGAGAGTGTGAAGAATGCTTTGACTCTTCTCTTCATATTGTGGTAAGATTGTACATGATTTAATCATGGTATCAGGTTGAATTGGCCACCCGGACCTGTACGTTTTTTCAGCCGCAGCAGCAGATACACCCGAACCCTTGTGTGGAGGGACTCTAATGAAAGTGGTAATTATGTCAACGCACATCTCCAGTGGAGATGGCCTGGTTCAGGGAGAGGGCATCTGTGTGTGTGTGTGTGTGTGTGTGTGTGTGTGTAGCACTTCAAAACACCTGTTTGTGCTAAATAACTACCTTCAGAACAGCTTTCCTCCTGTGAAGTTTGACCCCTGCTGGTGAGGTCAGGTACATTGCTTTTGATCCTGCTGAGCTCCTTCTCGTCACTTTCGGTCATCGTCTTCGTATCTTCTTTCACTGTCTTTAGTGTCTTCCTATGGATGTCAGAACCAAAAGATATTGCTCTTTGCTGGCGGGAACTGACTTGTTCAAACACAAAGCTGTTTACTTTAGACAGGTTTCCCAATTTGGTTCATGTCACTGAACTAGACGGGATCAGTGATCTCTGCTGAAATGATATTTTGTTTTTGGACTGTCTTTGGGTAAATTAAAACTGACAGATTATAATATCAACATTTGGAAATTTACACGGATTAAAGGAGCCCTTAACACACAAACTAGAGTACAATATTTACTGCTTGGCTTAAATCTGGACAATGCATAGCCATAAAATGACAAATGTGAGAGGCTCTGTTGGGCTGTACTTCCATGTACATCACACCCGATCTGTCTACGTTCCAGTACAACATGTCATGAAAACTTCTCGCCGTTTTCTCGGGCCAGCTTTCCCTTGTTAGCAATACCAGTTGGAAACAACACATTGCTCATTACTGCATGTATGACCACGACTCATTTAATGAGACACAAGTCAGACAGAACTAATAATCAGAATGTTACTACAGCTTTTTTTTTTTTTTTTTTACTGTTGATGAGCAGCCATCTTGGAATTTGGGGTTGGGGTTTGAGGGGGTTTGTGTGACTTTCAGACGTGGTTCCTATTGAAATTTCCGACTGAAAAATAAGAAATCCAGACTTCCCAGTTCAAATGGAAAACAGCATTATGCACAGCCCTTTGAGACGAATGCTGATGTCAGAATGCTAACATGCTCACAATGCCAAAAATGCTTATGTTACGTAACATTTTCTAATTAACGCTAAACACAGAGAGGAGCTGAGGCTGATGGGGATGCTATTAGCTTTCAAAGTATTTGGTGGACATGGCCATCCGGGAGCTACGGCTCTGCACGGCTAAAACAGTCTGAACTACACGACACTAATGCAAGCGCTTCAGCAGATACATTGCTCATTGTGGATGATCGACCAATCAGAAGTCACAGAGGCAGAGAGCGTTGATGCGATAACATAATTGACAATTAGACCACAAACTTTTTCTCTCTTACTCTCACATGTTTCGTTTCTGGCGTTCACTTGACTGCACTTCTTTTTTTTTGGTCTCTCTTAAATTTAAGGACTTCACAGCGTTCTCTGCTTTATGGTTCATGTTGCCCAAATTGTGACAGAAATACAGCCAAACACACAGCACAAAGTACTGGGCCAAGCCAGAGTTTATGACCTTCAACCAAACTCAGGTTGCTATTAAAGACTCAAATGTCTGTGGAAACAACGAGGGAAGTTTCTTCGGGAGGAAGCACTTAACCATGACGTATTCCTCCATATTAGATTTGGCACAAACCGTTCACCGTCGACATCATTACTTGTTTGGACATCCTCCGTACACGCGACTATGTCTCGGCACAATTGAACGATAACATCCCAGAAAGGCTGTCGTGTCACGTCGTTCCTCAAAACTTGGACAGTATATGGTGTTTTATAAAACTTAGTTTGGGAACAAAGACCACACCCCAAACTCAGCTAATTGCCCGAGCACGAAGTACTGAATGAAGCACAATGAACCCACTCACTTCTTTTTCGCCTCATTTACGACATCCATTCTCTCTGTCTCTCTCTCTCTCTCTCTCTCTCTCTCTCTCTCTCTCTCTCTCTCTCTCTCTCTGTCTCTGTCTCACCAGACACCAGCGGTCTCTCATCGCACCCCTCCAACCTTATTTCCATGAACCCCTCTAACCTTCTCGTCCCTTCTCCCCTTCACCCCTTCACCCTTTTATCCCTTCATCCCTCGCCCCCTTTTCTCTTACTTAATCCAACCCTCTCGTTCAATCTCGCAATGCACCATTTGAAACCCATATTGCTATTGCCGTGGTCTTTGTTAGGAAAGATCCAATATGCTTTATGGGCATTTTTAGCATGTACGGCCTCAACCACACTGAGTTAGCACAACACACAGAGACGATGTGTCAACCCGCAGAGGGTTCAGCAAATTATGATATTTAGGCATTTTTGTTTCCCTGCTAGACTTTGTTTAATGTACTGAAATAAAACTCGGTAATGGACGCCCTGCCGTTTCTAGAGCTCACTCTATGACTGTTTCAAACAAATGTTTTCAGCCAAATACTCTTGAGTGATACAAGTATCGCTCATGAGCCTCACCTCTGGTAAGTAGCTGGTTCACAAATCTTCCACATCTTTTCCTGCCCAAAATGACCCACAAGGTCTCCGTCTTTTGTCCACAGTCCAGCAGAGCCGTCAGCTGAGGCTGTGAGGACGAACAGTCGGTCAGCCACCTCGAGAACGTCCACGCTCGCCAATGCCCTCTCGTGAGCCTTCCAACACTGCAGCAGAGGAGGCCGCTCACAGTCCGGCTGTGTGAAGAGAGAGCGTCTCAGGCTGAAGGCCGGGCACGGTAGCAACTCCATCTTTTATTTATTAACAGCCGCTCACAAACACAAAGACATACACTCATCTCGTGTTGGAGGTCCAGTGCGTAGTGACAGATGTCCCAGATCTGGAGACAGCCCGTTGTGTCTGCGGTGACCAGCGTGCTGTTGTTAAGCTGATCTGAGGTCAGGCTCAGCACACGCTCACCTGGCTGCTCTGGAGCATAAAACTGACCTGGAATGGAGAGGCACAACTTTTTTAAGGTGTAAAGAAACCAAGTAAAATCAAGAGGAATTTAAAATGGAACAATTAAGAATACCGTCTGGACAAATTCCCTTCTGTGACACCTCAAACGCCAGCCTTAAATGTTTTGTCACACAGCTCCCTTTTACTCTCAAATTCCTTTACGCTGTAATATACGTGCGCACATATGCAGACTGGCTCACTCATAAACACACCATGCATGCTCGTGCACACATGCAGCGGTCAGAGGGCATGAATCCCACACCACTAAACACAGATGGGATCTGGAAAGAGACATAGTAGTGGGCTGCCAGGAATGGGACAGACGGGAGGCCAAGTCGACAGTTCAGCCTGACGGTCACTGAGTGCCGTCTGTTTGTAAATCAGTTTTACGAGAGCGTCGTAAAAAACTGACAGCTGCCTGTCAATGGCTTTTATAGTTTGGAGCCTGCACCTCCCTCATACTGTGAGAGTTTCACTCTGAATTCACGTCTTTGAACTTTTGCATCAGTTCCTCTGAATGATAATCTCAGTAAGTGGAAAAAAACAAGAGCAGGACTTCCCTTGTTGTTTTCGCTTGTGTAGTGGCCAGAAATCATTGGGAGTCATTTCTACATTCTGAATGTCTAAAGGAAATTAAAAGATGCTAAGAGATAGTGGGTCCCCCCAAGAAAACCTTTATTAACATTATTTTTTACTTAAAACTAAGCAATGTCATTTTGAACATTTATGACGACATAAAACGCCCCAAAAGCTTTAAGACGAACCTTTCTGTAGTCAAATAATGATTATATTATTTACACTTTTCATCTGAACATTGAATTCTTCTGGAAATATTTGCCCTATATAACTATATTCTTTAAACCAAAAGAGCGGTTTCAGAAACGTTTTAAATAATGTTTCATTATTTTTTTTTTTTCACAATTTAAAAAAAGTTATGACGAACACCTCTCTAAATGTAAAAGACGTGAACATCGTAGCGATGAATTACAGCGCCCTCATTGTCGGCTCTCCAAATAGTTTTCAGGTTCGCGAGGCTTAAGAGGCGTGTCGGCCCAGAGCATCTGATACGGAGAGGTACAGAAAAGAGTGACGTTACTGGTGCCCTGCATACTGGTGAGAAGTGCCTGCATGCAAGAAAAAGTCAGGTTAAAGAGTAAAATGAAGAAGTACTGCGTACCGGTGAGAACCAGCCCACTTTGAGCGCTGCCAGGGAGCACTTTTTCACAGCCTAAATTATTCTCCTCCTCTGAATGCTCTCTTTCACATGATGGTCAGAAGCCAGGTTGTGAAACTGCGTAACTCAACCCATAGAGCACTTTTACACAGCCTAAATAATTCAGCTTGTGGATTTGTACAATTTTGTCCATGTAATGGAAGTTTAGGCCGCGTAAAAGTGCTCCACGGGTTGAGTCACACAATTCCACAACCTTTTTTTAATGGGGATTACGAGGAAAAAGCCCATTCAGTGGAGAATAATCCTCTAGGCTGATGTGTAAAAGTGCTCCCTGGTTAAAATTGTACTCTGCATTCATCCCAGCTTTCTTCTCTCACCATAAGTGTGCGTCTGTCCAGTGATGCTCCAAAAACAGAGACATCCGGCTTGCGATGAGACCAGGACACCTCTGTTTCTCAGCTTTCTGTTGCCAGCGCGATGCTGCAGGAACAAGAGGCTGTTCACAGGGGCCAGCGCTCTAGACGCACACCAACAAAGGCATGAAAACAGGCCACAACAATGAATACCACACACGAAGAATGCAGAACTCTTGACAATTATGTTTTTTACAACCAGACTAGAGCTAGTGTCTGTGCTGGTGGGGTTGTGAGGTAATGAATGGGGTAAAGAGGAAGAACAAACTAAATCTTTTCTTTTTTTTATTGGGAATATTGGATCATTTTACCACTGGAATGTGACAAAAAGCCCCAACCAGACTGCTGTTTTATAGCAGCCACCAAGAAGTTTGGAAAACACTGTTTTAATCTTTAACAATGTTACTTCATGCTTTTCTTAATCCAATACAACATATTCCTCTGAAGTGAAGTGACGTAGGAGTATAAAGTGGCGTACAATGGATACTTCTACTACCTCAAACATGTGCAGTACTTGAGAAAACGCTTTCACTCACTATCAACCACTGCCTGGACTTGTGCATCTTTGCTATCTTTCCATCAAGGCTGAGTTGTCTTACCCTCCCTGTGTGGCTCTCTGAAGGTGAAGTGCTGGTCCTTGCGTCTCCGGCCTCCATATGATCACCTCTCCGTCATGGCTCGCTGTGGCAACGACCCCCACAGCGGCGCACTGACACACGGCTACAATGTCCGATTTGTGGACGCCGCTGGATTTCCACGACATGTCTGCTCTTACATACAAATCCTGTATATACAGTATTCAGACGCACAAAATAAACATCAGCAAAGTAAAAGATATTAAGAAAACATGTGTATGTAGCATTCAGGTTGAAAATCTGCAGTTTGTGCTAATATAGAAAAGGTTTTTCAAAAGGCCTAACGTGCCATGTTGTCTTCAGGCTCCACTGTGTGCGTGAACTTGTTGGTTGAACTCGCCACTTCCCACTGTGACAGTTTACAAATGGTCTGACATGACATGTAATTGTTTGTGCTGCCTTGTGGAAAGCAGCGCTATTTCCTTCTCTGGTTTACTGATTTTGTTTACACCTCTGGGCTACAGTGTTGAGGTCAGCTCTTTCAAATGGGGTGGCTGTGGTCCAGCGAATGGAGTTGGCCGACCTCTCACAAGGTCGGCAGTTCGATTCCCTGCCTCCTCCTGTCCACATGGTGACGTGTTGTTGAGCGAGACGTTGAAACCTGAAGTGGCTCCCCGGGCGCTTCACAGCAGCCCACCGCTCCCACGGCTTAGGGTGGTTAAATGTAGGGCACAAGGTTGTTGCGAATATGTGACAATAAAAAAAAGGGTGAAGTTATAGCTCAGCATGGCGGACGTCAGAGAAACCCTGTTTCTGCACGGCACAGACGTATGCAATCTCACCAGGTGCATGTGTAAATGTAATTTACGTCATTCCCTAATATCATTTACTCGTAAAAAAAAACTCCCCTTACAGTTTTTTTTTTGCCTTAAAATGTTTTTCCAAAAACCGGCTGTGCTGACACAGGGGGCTTTACAATGAGAAACATTGTGAGCGGAGGAAAAACAGGACGTGAATACTGAATGTTGCCCCTGTAGTCAAGGCATGAGTCTAACCGCAGAGCAGATGGTGGTTACAGGTTGAGAGGTAAACTGTAACGCAAGAATTTGAGGAGTGAAAAAAATGCATGTCCAAACTTTTGTCTCACACTGCAGTTCATACTGGTGTTCATTCTGGCACTGGCAATGCTTCAACTTTATTTTTTATTCAAGACCAAAGTGCCAGCTCGTAGAAATGTGTCGGTGGACGTGGTGAATCTTTTCTCCAAAGCTCTGAAACATGCCAGACATTAAATAATACGATATAAGGGGCCCTTTTAAATCCGCACTCTTATTAAAAACACAGTGTTTTAAGTCTGCACCAGCTGCTTGTGTGGGACTCATCATCCAGCAGTCAACATCTGGGGAGGACCTTGTGAACGAGCAAAAGTGTGAAGTCGAAGAAGACATCTTGATGTGTGCTTCTTTTTTTGTCATTTGAGTGTGTGTGTCTGTGTGTATGTGTGTGTGTGTGTGTGTGTGTGTGTGTGTGCTACATTCCAATAATCACGTATCAATCTTAAAACACAATGGACACAGGACAGTGTAGAAGTGAGGGAGACACAGAGGGCATGACGTGCAACAAAGATCCCCGAGGCCAGAGTTTAATTTGGTGCATTGCGGTTGAATGGCATGCGCTGTAATTTAGTGATGTGATTTTCTGTTTCGGTTATTCCTCTATTTTTACAAACAAAGCTTGATACGTAAGGTGGAGGTTATGACCACCAGCGCCGTGGTGCAATGGTTTTAATGAGTGTATCCTCATGGTGCCGGTGGTTTGAGTCGATTGATGTCATGTTCCAAAAGAAGAAAGGAATAATAAGACCGCTAACAAGCAATAAATACACAGATGAACAAAATCCTTGAGTTCTTCAAAAAAATTTGGTGTGAAACAGTGAGTGTTTACAGCAACGAAAACAACTCTATCGTAGCTACCGTGGATTATTTAAAGCGCCTTTAATTTTACCTCGGCAGCTGCGATGTCGTACTGAGCGACCCGCCGGCTCCACCCAACGGACAGCAGCTGGTTGTCCTGGAGACAGGTCAACCCGGTGACCTCAGAGTTGGTCACGGGCTCCAGTTTGTGCAAGTTGAGGCCATTCAGTAAGTTCCACACCTGTCGGGGAGTCGTCTTCTCATTAACAAACTGTCTCATGCATGTGAAATGAGCAATGTTTGGTGCTGCACTTGTATCAAACTTGCAGTATTTTTGTCCAAACTGTAAAGTGGGATTTAACCTTTATCGTGCCATTGCGAGCTCCAGTGATCAGTCTTCTGTGGGAGGAGTCTAGAGTCATGCAGGTGACCTCATCTTCTCCGTGAGCGTTTAGGATCTGAAGCCGTCTCCTCCCCGTCTCCACGTCCCACAGAGACACAGACGAGTCGGCATGACCCGTCACCACCTGTCTCAGAGAAGAGTTGTACAGAGCGCAGGAGAGGGCAGGACCGCGTTGACCGTTTGGTCCAGGTTCCCCTCCTCCGTCTGTCCACCAACCGGCCCCTTCTCTTCTCGGTTCAGCCAGGTCGAGCAGTGCCAGGTGATCTTTGCATCCCACCACCAAACGAGCCTGGGTCTGCTCAGGAAGAGGAGGGCTCAGCAACAAGAAGGGGAAGTTGCCATGTTCTGGGATTCGACCTGGCTGCAGGCATGGGAACTGCAGACAGACAGTTTTCAGACAGCAATGGCTGGAAATGTCCCACACCTTCAGCTCCTGATGAAGAAACAACTAAGTCATTACCAAATAAACAAGCAGATTCACACAAATCCCAAATATGCAACACAAAAGCACTTCATATTTGAAGCTTAATCTTTACTGACTCACAGCATCTCTGGAGTAGCTGAAGATTTGCCCAACAGGTTGGTAGATTGCAACATCCAGCACCGCGGTGCGGTGACCCCGCAGCGTGGCGACGGGACGCGTGGTCACATATCGAGTCCAGAGTCTGACTGCTCGGTCACAACCTCCTGTCACCATCAACTGCAGAGACGCATTGTAGTCAAAACATTTAGCTCCCTGAAATGAGAGAAACAGAACATGGGAGACTGATCCTTCACTATACTAAAATAAAGCATGCTCTTGTCTGATGAAACTCGTCTCCTTATTTTTAACTGGGGAGTTTTGAAGGGTGGCCTCATTGTTAACATGCCCAGACAGTTAATGGGTGTATGGAATTAGCGTGCTCCTTCAAAAGAAGCCATTGTGAATAACAGGAAGCATCACCACCCAGTTTATGTAATGCCGCTTATGAAGCAGCATTACTCTGCAGTCAGTGGTTTGCCTCTGAATGCTGGGCAAGAGTCAACTTCAGAAATAACTTGATTCACATCTCATATTTGGTCCTCTGGATAAAACTGTCCACTGTACGAATCAAGTACTATCCGCACATAAGGGTTGATTGATATTGACATTATTTTATCAACGAGTTTCACGTAAAAGTCTATTTACACCCAGTTAGGTCAGGGTCACCCAGGCCAGAGTACAGCGACCTCCATCTGGCCTCAATCCACATTGAAAGTGGAAAAAAACACAAATCATTGCACTCCCTTCTTGCCAGAAATATACTTCTGATGCATCTACCTTTTTGACTTTATGGAGCGCTAACCACAATAATATGTAGAATGTAATAATATGTAGTCTAAATTGTTGGCATATGTTTCTAAAAGTTAGAAAATAATAAAGTATGCTACTTTACGAAAGATTATTCACAAAGTAACACATAACACCCTCCTATCAAACACCACACTGTGAAGGTTACCTGCTTTAATTTCCAAACGTAAGGCTCCCGCTTCAGTGTCACATTCATAAAGACCACAGAGGTGGTGTCACTTTCTGATGATGTCATGATGACGTTGGCGCCGGGCTCAAACATCACCCTGTTGATGGGTTCCTGGTGGATGTTCGGCATGTGACGGTAGGAGACCATGTTGCTGTGCTCACCCAGGTCCTGTTATCACGAGGGATAACAATGAATGCTGGCTTGTAAAATCTAGAGTGTAATCAACAAGTGGTTGTCGTCGCTGACTGCCACACTGGTTACTAGTGCCGAGCTTACTGGGAAAAAGATCCTCTGTAGACCTTTCTCTTTGTTGGGCAGATTCTTGAAAAGACCTTTCAGTGGATTCAGGAACCACAGGAGATGAACTCCTCCTTTTTCATCCCCCAGTAGCAGCAGAGAGGGTTGTTCTGGAGACTTGTAGGGGAAAACCACATAGATTCAAGGGATGGGTTTATTTCTTTAAGAGGAAACGTGTATCAAAGGAACAGTGTTCCTACCTGAACATCATGCCAGTAACAAAGAGCAGTCGGGACACTACGCAACCCTGAGAAGAATCAAGAAACAGCTAAGAGACGACGACGCGCGACCATTTAGTTTGGAACAATTCAGCATGTTCGCGATCAAGTATACCGAAGAGGTGGACATCCTCAAATACATTGCCCGTGGAGACATTGACAAAGTGCAAGTCCCTGCAGTCGGTTGCTACAGCAACCTTGTGGACGTTGCCCATTGATACAGCATCAGTGGTCCAGCCTCTGAACCTCCTCGTGTTGGCCACTTCCTCTGTTGGATCTCCAGCCAGCTGGATTAAACAGGATTAAATGTAAAACGTGTGAGTGTGTAGTACTCCCTTGTGGATGTAAAAGTATTACCATAAGGTCACTCACCCCGAGAGTTTTGAGGATGTGTAGGCTGCTGTTCCAGACAGTGATCTGACCTCCCTTACTGACACTAAGATAACGCAGTGGAGGAGGGTGAGAGACAGCAACCACGCGCACTGTTGGCTCACGCTGCAGAGCAATATGTGGAATTAAAGGCACAATAAAGGTTATTGGAGTGATAAAATTACTACTTTTAGAAAAGAATAAAATGCAGAAGTAGAGTATAGCATAGAAAATAAAACTTCTGAATATGTGAAATAAGCGTCATACTTATAAACCAATAACATTCATTTCCATCCAGAGTCAAATATCTAGCCTGTGGACAATGAATAAGAACAACATAGTTGAGTTGTTTAGCTGCAGAGGGGCAAAACAAGCTATAAGTTAGCTGACAGACACACAGCTGGCTAACATGTTAGCTAGCACTTGGCAAGGCTACTTTTGTGTGTCTGCTGCACACACAACAGACACAAAGCAAAACAAACCCATTGGAGTCCTGGTTCTGCCCACATGACAACTTTTAACACAATATTACCAGTGTTCCGGTTAATACTGGTTCATGTGGTTTTTCACGATGGGTGACCCATTTCAATTTAAAAGTATTTATTAAAGTATTAAAAGGTAAGCTTGATTAAATTGGGTTGTGGTTAGGTTTAGTTCAGTATAAGAATGCCTTGTTATATTTGTTACATGTATTTGTCATGGATAAACTACTAAAAATAGTTTCGTACAAAGAGAAGAAGCATAGATATTTCTTCATTGATGTTATCTTCCATCAGCAGTCCTCTGGCAGGTTGACGCTGAGTGAGTGTAATGAGCTGTCAAAACTATGTTGGGATCTGTGTTTCATTCAAATCCACATGTTCTTTAATCTTTGGCGCTCTCATTTAGATTCACAGAGTAAATGTTTAAGGAGATGCACCGTTCCTTCACATTTTCTCTACCTTGTTGTGAGAGCAGTGTCTGATCTGCGGCCGGGAGACCAGGAGCGCTGCTCTGGGGATGGAGGCCCGCTCTCTCTCAGTGTACTCCAGAAGCAGGTAGGAACAAAGCTGCTGCCACTTTACCTGCCCGCTACAGCTGACGTCCACCTGGATATGAAGCATTTACAAGACTCTGCATCATCATCTGCAACTCATCCTACATTCAGTTTTGCCAATGGGAGTATCCTGAAAAAAGTCCTGAAATGTAACAATATATGGCATTATTATTTCTTCTATTAATTTCTCCTCACCTCACCAAAGAACCTTTCAACCCATGTGTCCTCCACATCCGGACCAATCACAGACCTCAAAACCTCCCGGAAATCTTGGAACTTCATCCCATGCTCTTCATTTCCTCCGTGCCGTGCGCTCCTTCCTCTTGGCCGGTGTTCTTGTGCTCCAGCTTTTGGACAGGTGAACGCATTCCTCAGGAGCTGCAGGTGCTCGGGGGTTAGTTTCTCTGCAGGACTGACTCCACTGGCGGGGTCACTGCAGCAATGATCAGCGAAAGGAAATGATCAATTTGTACAGGTATTAGATACTGTCAACTTACTTACTTCTTGTGTGTGCTGGTATACATGTATGACACTTCTATTAGTAGAAATATGGCTGACAGACACTGTGGTTATGATTCAGGAGCCAATTGAAGCCAATAAGTGATCAACCAGGGACAATTGGTTGTCTTGGCATCCCTCATTGTTCTGTGTATATGTTGGACTGTTATATTAATTCCATCCAGTCACTGACATCTGGTTTGTGACTCAGTGCAGAATGAATGCAGCACTCCCCAGTGGCAGCACTGGGACAACACACTGCTGATCCCAGAACATTGCTTTAGAATCACATCATGAAGTCTCATGCATAATCATCTGAAACATACAATGACCCAAAGGGAACACATGCAACTTGAACAGTGGCTCTTAATGTGCGTATTTGGCGTGTGTTGTGAATAGGGAATAGGTTCTGCTGGGTTGGAGGACGTGTTTAAAACATCAAAGTGACGTTCGCCACCAGCAGCTCCTGTGTGGCCCTGTTGCTCGGGGAGACTGCAAGCGGGGACAATCAGTCACATGTCTCAGCATTGTGAGGTCTGTTCCAGCTCTATCAGGACATGCATGAGTGGGATCGTAAAGTAATTAAGTAATAAAAGTGTTGGCGAGTTCGCTAACAAAGGAGTGTAAAAAAAACTGTTATATCTGAAAGAGTTGGGAAAGCTGTGTTGGGAAAGGTGGAATAAATCTTTGTTAGTGTCTGAGTGGAGACAAAATGTGAGTCTGAGATGCAAATGTTCTTGACAGAAGACTTGATATAACTTATTGTAACCTTTTGGAAGGATGGATGCATGGGTGGATGGATGAAGGGTAATGAGTGATACCAATATTTGTATTTTCCCCAGTGACATTGTTTCTTTTGACAGGAAAAAGTTTTGAGATGATAAAATGTCTGATGAATTGGTGTCATATGAAAAATAAAGAAAGAATTGGATGATTATGAGGTTCAGCCATATCATGCAAAATGAACACACTTTTGTTTGCAATAATAGGTCACACACACAGTTATTTAACAGTGATCAGTTGTATATATCAAGATCAGATAAATAGGTTTAAAAAACACACAAATAAAACTCACCAAAACCGCCTGTGTGGTATTTCTCTCTCATAAAGCCAAGGTTTTTTGTTGTTTCTTAAAGTATACATATTTATAACCGAAGCCACTTTAAAGTCTTCCAAACACTAGCTGCTCCATCTCCTGTTGCATTTTAAATCCAGGTTTAATCTCAAGTCGTCACTGTTGAAAGTTCTTCAGACCCGATGCTGCAGCACCCACAAGCACTGAGGCCGATCTGAGCTCCCCGACATGCTCCGAGCCTAAACACGCAGGGCCTTTGTTTCCATCCCTCCCTCTGTCTTCTCAGGCAGACCTCATTTGCTCAGACAAAGCTTCTTGTCTCCAGAAAGAGAAGGAATGTCCAGGTCCACGGATCAATAAGCCATCCGTCACAAGCGTCTGACCGCTCCGAGAGGGGAAAGTCAACACATCGCTGCTGAGAAGACCGTGGAGAGCTGAGAGCTTCCAAAAGGACTGCTCGTCAGCTGGAGGTAACAGAGCCACGAACTCTCAGTGGATTAATCATTCAAGGAGGCAAAGTTAGCCAGGACCCAGGAGAGTTAATACTGGCCACTTTTGGACAAGGACAGCTGTTTAAACATAACAAGGACTCTGCAGGAATCTTTAATACTACATTTTAAACTGCACATATATTTTAGATAAAAAAGAGTAAGCGCAAACATCATTATCTGTCATGATTTGTAAACCCCTCACAGACTTCTGCAACTGATGCAGTTTAATTATTGCCAAGCAACTCACAGCACTCCTGCTCACCACTTCAATGAGCATGAGCTATCCAGAGTGGCCTCCCACGAGGTTCAATGAAGGTCCCCAAGTCCCAGTGCAGTCTGGTCTGCAGGGCTATTTCTTCAGCCCGACACACACTAGTAGCCTGTACTGTAACGGGCTCTACATAATTCATTTCTATATGATGCAATGGTCAGTAATGGACAACAGAAAATAGTGGCAGATGGTAATACACCTTTTCCACAGCACATTTTGTGCTTGGGATAGCAAGAAAAACCCAGGTGGAACATACAAAGATCTCCTAATTTGCCATGTAGACCTTTTACAGAACACTCTGTCGTAACAGTAATGTCATCAGTGGGTCTGTGAAGAGGATCATCTGAGACAGACATCACGACAACTACCACCGCAACAGGTAGAAGAACACAAGTGGATATCAATTGTATTTTGTACAACTTTACTGGGCCACATTTGTCAACGTCCCCGTAGATATTTGCTTTAGCACATGACAAAATTATAGAAACATCTACACAAGCAGCAATTTTTGCAGGTTTCAAAATGTTTTATACAGTAGAAATATCAGGCGCGCCAATTATGTAAAGCAGTGCAAAGACAGAAACAAGTAATGGTGGATAATATAAGCTCATATGTCAGGACATATAGTGCATTGTACTCTGTGGGTTGGATTTTGATTGAAATGTGTCCCTGGTCGTGGGTATTTATGTTCTTATTTAATTTTTTGCAAAGTGAATAAGGTATTTGCTTCAGGCTGGGACGGCCTCTCGACTGGCCTCAGTCAAATCTATCATGCAGCCACTAGATGGAGCCACATACACATCTTGGACCCAACATGCAGAGGCTTGCAGGGGGAGCATCTGATGATGTCATTAAACCCTCTCAACTAAATAGTTTTGGGCTACACTGCAATATATTCTTCATCCTGAGCTGAATGAAAGGAATACGGAACTGTGCTGTGTAGTTTGCGTTGAGCCGTCTCCTCTCAGCTGGACTCACACGGGACAGCAGACGCTCTCTGGCTTCCACACACACACACACACTCACACACACACGCACACAATGATTACACCCCCGTGACCCGCCCTTCTTCCCCCTCTCTCTCTCACCAGCGGGTCCGGGAAATATACTTCCTGAGCCCTGCCCCGTCTGCTTCAGTGATGATGGGGCAGTGAGGATGGCAAAGCCACGACGAGCCTGTGGAGATTTGTTTTTCATTTAATTCCCCAACTTCACACATTTAGTCTGCCTGTAGCCTGTTTGCTGCCATGTTGCGGGTTGTGGTAGAATCGGCTAAAGGTCTGCCGAAAAAGAAACTTGGAAACCCTGATCCAATTACCTCTGTGATTTTTAAAGGTGAGTCTCACAAGTCTTAAAGTTGAAACTATGTTCGGTCTTCGGGAAAAAAAAAACACTTGTGGCATGACATTTGATGTTAAATAAGTCTGTAAAGTGTGTCTTCTGGACTAAATAGTAACTTTATGGTCGCTAACTTGATTAAACTTTATATATGATTACGAACGACGAACTTGACAGTGTTGCTGTGCTTTTAGTCCATGCAATAAAGGAAGGACATTATATCCTTCAGCTATAAATGAAATATATACTGTCTCCCTGATGACGAAATAATCTTGGCAATCACCCCAGTTGCCCTCAGCTGTCTTTTTTAACCCAGGTTGCCTTCATCACTCACAGGTGTGGCAGCTTCTCTTTCCCCCATTTCTCCCCGTAAAGACATAAATTGCAGGTCACTGACACGACTCTTATGAAGCAGGACAAACTGCAATTACTTAACTTTGTCAGCTGAACGAGTGGGTAAAACTATTGCAGCTGTATTTTTGGGGGGTTTGTTGATCTAATTATGTCCTAATTGAGAGATGTCATGCTCCATACAGTATGCTCTTTGTATATCCACTGACGGTTTTTTTTATGTGTGAAATGATTTGACTTTCAGATGAGAAGAAGAAAACCAAACAGATCGACAGTGAGCTGGATCCAGTGTGGAACGAGGTACATCTAATTACAGACGCACACATCTAAACATGCAGATATCTCTGCGACCATCTTGTACTTTGATTTTTAATCGGTTAGTTTTGATCAGCTGCCAAGGGAAGGATACATAATTGCTATAATACAAGATAATCCCGTCAGTGCAGCAGTACACATCACATGGTAAACATATGACAATCACCTTATGACTGTCGCATATTGAGCATGAACACGGTCCATGTTACTTGATATAGATTAGTGTCTGTTTTGGTGTTTTGTGTCGTATTGACTGAGTTGCAAAATCAACTTGATCAATATTCAGTCAGGTTGCATCAATTGGAGGTCGTGCCCTCAGACACGACGCTGCTGCTTCTGGACACCACACGGATTGGAGCACCATATCTAACGCGTGTCCCTCATCTTGTCTTGCAGGTGCTTGAGTTTGATCTGAAGGGCACTGGGCTGGACTCTCGCTCCTACATAGACGTGATTGTGAAAGACTATGAAACGATTGGGAAAAATAAGTAAGTGCAACACAAGTCCACAGGACTGATGTTCTTGTTGGCTTTGGCTTTTGTGCAACACATGGATCACAGTGATGAAAGAGAAGATGTGCACCTCGCCTTCTTGAATCCCTGTGACAACTTTGTTTTGTCTGAACAAAGACTTTCTCGCTGTTGGCTAACAGTACGTCTTTCTGTTGTATAAATAGCATTTATTATTATTTTAAGCACAGTTTTTTTTAGATACAAAACAAGCTGTCGTTTCGTCTCAGTCTGCACCTTAGCTCCAAAATAAGTGGAAAGGCCAAAGTTTCACCACCCACTGGTTAAAGGCTTTATCAGCGATACACATTAACACAGATGGAAGTTACATATTTTCACAGTAACCCTGTGGCGTTATGTTGCAAGCTGACTGTACTCTCTCACACCCGGCCTGCCCTGTTGAGACTTGCTGCACCGTGTAGGAGGACTGATCCTCATTGGGCAACATCAGATGGATGAATTGCTTTTGTCCCCCCCCCCCCTCTCTTACTCTATCGTAGGCAAACAAAGCTCTCTGTCTCTCATACTCTCTCTCTCTCTCTCTGTCTGTCTGTCTGTCTGTCTGTCTGTCTGTCTGTCTGTCTGTCTGTCTGTGTCTCTCTCTCTCTCTCTCTCTCTGTCTCTGTCTCTCTCTCTCTCCCTCCCTCCCTCTCTCTGTCTCTCTCTTTGTCTCTCTGTCTCTCTTGGGTGTGTGTGTGTGTCACTGAGATCGGGGAAAATACTCTATGTGGCATTTAGCTGCCAAATGATAGTCGTGTAATTGTGGCACGAACTGCACGTATGCACTTCTCTAGTACTGTGCGTGAGTTGCTGTCATGCAACATGCTTCTGTAAATGTTTTTTTTAAACAAGCTCAATGTTTCCATCTCAAGCTAAAATCACATCTGGGTCCAATATAGACAAACCACGAAGATTGTTTCTTTGACATCACTAATTACTGCGATCCAAGTTGTTTCTATCGTAGGAAAGCAAATCTCATTAAAAGGTATTTGTCTTTATACTTAATGTCTAACAGAGCCATAACGTGGCATGCGTATGTTCTTATCTAATGTTCCCCCAGCGCATGGGACAGGCATAACTGAGGGGCGGAGCTTTGCAGATGTGCCTCCACAGCACACGAGTCCTTGTTAAATTGAGTCAGGTTTTCCACTGGGCTGGCCCGTCTGACTCCCTGAAGAACTACACTGTGGGAGCAGAAACGGACTTCTCTGTCTCAAATAGTTTTCCAGCTGGTGTTATGGGTAATCCCGGTTGTCACGGCAACAAAAGGGGAACCAAAAAAAAAAATCTAATTAGATTTAGGAAGAAAAAGAGTTCCTCCTGTGTGTACCAATAGTCTGGATTGTAAGATTTGACAATCAAACTCTGCCCAAAGTGAGTTGAAGAAAACGTCATGAACCAAATGTTTAAGTTCTTTTCACGTATTCTTTAGGTCTGAACATGATTGAGCTTTAAATAAAGTTGGTTATATTCGATTCATATTCTGTTGAAAGTGTTTTAGACTGGTCAAAACACAAATACAACTCTACAGCCATGTTGGCAGCTCAATGCTAACGTTGGCATATTAAAATGCTACCAATAGAAATGCTGACGTTCAGCATATAATGTGTGTTGGCATGCTAACATTTGTTGATTGGCACTAAAGACCGAATAAAGTTGAAGCTCATGTTATTACTTTTACAGGAATTTGGTCAAACTTAAATATTGGACAATTGAAATTCCAACACGATAAATTCACTAGATTTAAAAGTCAGGTGATCACCAACATTACCATAACACTTCACCCACTGGGGATCATGAACATCGGTACCAATCTTCACAGTAATCCGGTCAACCCTTGAGATATTTAAAAGGCATTAAAAGATGTTGAGATCGATATATATAAGTGTATACTTGGACTCTGGAGGCGCCCCAGCATTAAAATGTCTCCTTTTTCATATCTAGATCATATTCCACAGCAATCCATACAATATTTATGTTTTTACTCATGCACTATGAAAGGTCAGGGATCACACAAGTCCTCAGGATTCATCCTCTGAGGACCATGAATGACATCACAAGAAGTTGTTGATGGATTACAGACTAATGTTGCTATCCCCAGAGCCGCTATCCCACGCTGCTTACATGGCTAAAAATAATAGTTAAAAATCTCTAGACTGTTAATTTTTAACCATGAATGAGTTTCACTTAACCTTAATCTCCTGCTTTGCGCGCTTAAAAAAAATCATTTATTTTATCCTACTAATGTTTTAAATCAGGCTTCATGAGGAATATGCTGTAAAGTTCGACTTCAGTGATTCAGACTTTAAGTCATTGCCTGGTTAGTTTTTTGATAACGCTGATATAAGGAAATGGCCACTAAGCTATGACCATTAATATTATATATTAACTTGCTGCACAAATACACTAGGAATGTGTGGATGGTGAAACCCAGGCTAAAATCTTTCAGTAAGATTTGGCCGGAAATGAACACGCACCAGAAGCTCAGAGTATTGTTTAATTTCCCGTCTTTATAAAACCTTTGGATCGGTCCAAATACTTCACTTCCTTTATAAAAAACACTTTCTGGATTGTGGAGCCTTGGAGCACTTGATAAATACGACTCAACAGTCACAATCGGGGACCAGCGTTTGCTAATTTCCACAAATCTGATCCGAGCGGTGTCATCACACTCGATCTGTGATAGAGACGAGTTATGTCAGGGGAGCGTGTCGACGCCTTGAACTGAAACCCAGCCAAGGACACGCTTGTAGAGCTGCTTGTGTTGAAAGTCACGCTTTCCCTTCACGGATAGGTGATCATAGTTAACTGGTTTGCATGAACCAAAAGTTTAAACCTGTGTTTTGGCTAAAGAAGTCTGTTGCTCTCCTGGATGTAGGAGGCCGACAAAAGGAAGAACTGTACTTGCGTCCTATTATTATAACTCCACATACGCAAGTTAAGTCTGTCGGAGATTTGTGATTGTTTAGACGTCGGAACTTTATCAGCTGAGGTGGGATGTGACTCAGCAGAGCCTGGCATTACTCACGATCTGTTTTGGTCTTTCGACTGTGTGTTTGCACGGATAACAATGGAGGAAATATGTCCAGGCCCTGACCTTTTTATATTCTGTTCCTAATGTCAGTTCTGGGTGTTAAGTGTCCCATAACTTTTGGAAGCTGTTAAAAAGCAGTTGTGGCGATTGACACCGTACAATCATCAAGTAGGATTCAAATGTCTTGCAGATTATAACAATATTTGAATGCACCTATCGTGATGTAGTCGAGCTGAAAACAGAAGTTGAACATGCAAACTATCTGAGAAGGGACAGCCCTACACCTGAATCAGGTCACCGACACCTTTTTTTAAATAGTTTGGAGCCAGAAAGCAGCTGGCAGAAGCGCCTCATAGAGGGGATGAGAGTCGCATCAACCCTGAACAGTCATGTGTCTCCAATGAGCATCCAGTGAGATTCAAGGCTACATACCAGGTTCATAGACTCACTGACTCCCCGGAGAATCCCTGGAGCAGCGGCAACTATAACTCGCTCCCTTTCTCCTCCCAAACTCCAACTCTTTGTGTAGTGACAGAAAGTGTAACCTGATATGAGTAACTGTATACAGTTCATATCTAACGTTGCTCTATTTCTATTATAGTGCAGTAACACATCTGAGATTCTGCTAATGCTTCAACGTCTTGACGTTTTTGATCTGTTATGTTTCGAAAGACAGACTTTCTTGATAGAAGTTAATTATCTAATAGAAGTTCTGTTGGCTTCTCACAGGATGGCGGTGTTTTTTTATTATGACATCTTCTATCCAGGCCAAATACATGTTGTCAGCAACGGGAGGACAACACCCTTTGAATTTAAGGTCTGACTGAAAGCTTTGTGGTCTGATCAGTCTGATGCATCTGATTCTGAGCCTCAGTGACGTTATTGAGGAAACGGAGTTGGGTCAACAGAAATGCTGCCAAAATGTTATGACTTGGTCAAAGAATAACACGGTTCACATGATGTACTGCATTCCATCAGCCACATTGTTGGTTAATAAACCAGCAACTCTGTGTATTTGTTACTGATAAAACCTCAAACTATTGGAGTCTCCACAACAGTAATGACTCTTACCTTCATGAAGGTCATCATGTTCTCAGGTGTTGACTTTTGTGTAGTGATGGAAAACATTTAGTAGTGAGCTGCTGTAGATTACTGTGTTTAAACAAAGAGTTGTTTTTGTTGTTCAGCTGCTCTCATTGATATTGTATTCAATGGACAAAACCGTAGAAACATCAGTTTCAAATATCTGGACTTGAACTGCTTATTTGGCACGATTTTAGGATTTGAATAAAAAGTGCCACTTCATAAAAAATGTAATATTGAGTTTATAGATAAATATAGTACATATTTTATAATATTGTGCACATAATCTAGTGCCTTTCAAACACTGCTTTTTTTTTTTGCACTTCTAGTTCCAGACTCTCCACCTTTCTGCCCTCAAATTGAGTGTAATCCATTTGCTAATAAAAATAACAAGCTGCTAATACCATGCTAAACGACGTTTTAGCATGAACGCTATGAGAATGTTGTTTACATTTTCTATCACCTTATCGTGAATCATTTTAGCCACGATAACTGTAGTCTACATCTAATATTGTAACATATTGTCTATTGTTTGTCAGAGCTAACCCCGACAGACACTTTTGCACATTTAGTTTCATATAATTATTTCTTTGACGTGTCTAAGCTTAAAGCCACACACGTCATAGTGATTTTAGTTCAACTTTATTATGTATCCTTTATTTTAATGCATTCTTTTGACAATTGTTGATTCATTCGATAATTATGTTCTACTTAATCATCATCCTCATCATCAATATGTTGATATTGAAAATGGATAGAAATTGCTCAACAAAAAAAGGTAATGATTAACAATCCATAAGGAAACAGTTTGACAGAGAGGTTAATGACTTGCAATTAAATGTTTTTAATTTTTACCATATTGTTATTTGAGGGCTAATTTGAATGTCTCAAACTGTGGTTCTGTTGTTTGTGTCTGGTGCTTAAATGGCCTTCAAATGGAATAGTCGGTTCATTTTCGTGCTCTAGTCCCAGATGATCTAAGCACTGTGCATCTCTAGCTGGTAGCTTGTGTGCAGTTTTAACTGCGCTGGCTTCTGAGGTGCGTTTGTTTGTTTCAGCAGGCTGGGCTTGTTGGCTCTGGGCGGTGACCTGTTATAGGCCCCTTTTGTAAATGTAACATCACTGAGCGCACATACAGCATTTAATTTCTGTGTGGTCTGTAACTTGTTTACTGATGTTGCCTGACTAGAACGGCAGCTCGTGTTACGTTCTGTTAAATCACCGCCAAATTCTCACCAAGCGCATGTTATTCCCCTCGTGTGTTTTTTTTCCTAACAGATTCCTAGGGTCAACCAAAATCTCTCTGAAAGACCTCGCCTCAGGTCAGATGAGATCACTGCCATCCAAAAATGTTCCTTTGGTCAATGAAAGTGGACAGAATATTGGAGTGAGTTTCTTTCTGCTTGAGTATAATGAATACAAGCAACGGGAAGGCGACCTTCCTCATTAAAGAAATACTGAAATAATAGACCAGCCGATCATTTAATTCCAGGCTACAATCGATCTCGTGATTGGCTACGATCCTCCAGCCAACGCGGCACCAAACCTCAATGACCCTCATGCAGGAGATGCGACAGTGGATGCAGGTATGTTATGCAATGCAGTAAAGATTGGTAGCATGAAATGCATGCCAGGTATTTGATCATCTTGTTTTTCTGCTGATTAGATGGCGGTGAGGAGGCGGGTGAGACTCTTCCAGATGGGGGCCAGAGTGGCTCAGCAGGGGTCTCCTCGTCCCCCGGTCAGGCCGCTAGCCTTCGTCAGAAGCTGGTCCGGGCACAGAATCGCCACCGACTAGTCAATAAACCTCAGGACTTCCAGGTCGGTTTGTGTTGGCGCGATCATCAACAAAGACCATCGCGCTATATTCTTAATATGCAGATTACGTACTTTTTTTTTTTTAGCAGTAACTACAGAAAGATACTTTACACAAGGCTCATTTCATGGCTCAAGATCTGCTTTCATACCGCCACAAGCTAAATGAATTCATCCACTCTGATGCTGTGATGCCGCGTGTCCTTCAGATTCGGGTCCGAATCATCGAGGCCCGTCAGCTGTCTGGCAACAACGTCAAACCAGTGGTGAAGGTTATTGTGTGTGGAGAGACCCACAGGACGAGGATCAAGCGGGGCAACAACCCCTTCTTTGATGAGGTACTCTCACTTTACTTTTACTGAGAGGCAATATAAGTAAAAAATGTGTTCCTGTGATCAGTTTGACACTTTAAATAATTTGGCATAGGTTAAATTGTGCTGGATGGAAGTACATGTTACATTTTCATTGAAACTTTGGATGATTTTTTTTTTTTTTCCCTTGTAGATATTCTTCTATAACGTCCACATGCTCCCATCAGATCTGTTTGAAAAGCAAATCAGCATCCGGGTCAGTTTGCGTATTGACAGCATTGGATCTCGACATGTTGCATTTGTACAAATACTTACAAACTGCGAATGCTCTTTTCTGCAGGTGTACAATTCCTATTCACTGAGGGCTGACAGTCTCATGGGACAATTCAAGGTACCTGGTCTCATTTCGTCGTCACATGTTTGTGAAGAGAATGTGTTAATGCCTCAGTGAGAGTCTGGCTGATCTGGTTTTGTTCTCTCACACAGCTGGACGTTAGTTATGTTTATGATGAACCAGGTGAGCTCGGCACAAACCACAGATTTGTGTGTCATTTACATTTTCTCACAGGATGTTTTGAAGAGGGTTAATATAGTCTTTTTTTTTTTGGTATGATGTTCAGCTTGGGTATTTCTGTTCTTTAACCTGGGAATTAGATCCTTTTGAGAAGTGTATTAGTTTTTAAAAACTTGGTTTTAATTCATTTGAATGTTATCATAATGCTTTTACGAGTGAATAATAAGTATGCGTTCAAGGTTAGTTTTAATCTACCCGTACATGCTACTCGATGGTGTTGACCGTGAATGTGTGTGTCTGTGTGCGTCGATGCAGCCCACTGTGTCATGAGGAAGTGGCTCCTGCTGAATGATCCAGACGACTCCAGCTCCGGGGCCAAAGGCTACCTCAAAGTCAGCCTCTTCGTCGTTGGGGCCGGAGACGAGCCTCCGGTACGACTCAGACTGCAGCTCTCGGATGGTTTTCGCTGCCGCTGGTTGCTTCCTCTTTTCCGCATGTAAATATGGTGGTTCTGCCCCTCGCCCTCTTTCATGAACTCTTCTCTGTTCTTTCTCACTCCACGCTGCAGGCGGAGAAGGGGGACTCGAGTGACGATCAGGATGACATAGAGAGTAATCTGCTTCTGCCAGCTGGTGTGACTCTGAGATGGGCCACCCTGTCACTGAAGGTGTTCAGGGCTGAGGACATTCCCCAGAGTAAGACACGCTGTAGTCATTATTTAATATTGCATTAAATAATAAAAAACACAGATCTAAAAGTAGAACTTGCTGAAACTGAATTATTTACATTTTCTGGCTGGCAAAACTGAAAAAAATGATGATTGATTAATGAATTCTTCCACTGTTTTTGCGTTTACAGTGGATGATGCATTCGTCCAGACCATGAAAGAGATTTTTGGCGGGGATGGAAACAAGAAGAACCTGGTGGATCCGTTCTTAGAGGCTCGCTTCGCTGGCAAAAAGGTTTCTGAACATTGTGAACATCTTTTCAGCTGCGGTGTTGAATGTAAGCGTGCTGCATATCATGTTGTGTAACAGAAGAAAAGCTGACTTGATTGTGTTCCTCTGCAGTTGTGCACTCAGATCGTGGAGAAGAATGCAAACCCAGAGTGGAACCAAGTGCTGAACCTCCAAGTAAAGGTGAGAGGATGGAAAGTGTTGTTCTGACCCAGCACCACAAAAGAAAGACAAAATGGACACTTTCTAACTTGCTTCTTGTGTTTTCTGTAGTTCCCCTCCATGTGTGAGCGGGTCAAGCTGACCGTCTTTGATTGGTAAGTCAAACAACATTAGAATTTATATTTAAAAGATTGACTGTCGTTCTTTTGTTATTCAGACTTAAGAAAGTGTAGACAATATTTGTGTGTCTCCATGGCCCATCACCAACCACATGAGACTTATGATTCGGGCTGTGCAGGCCCCTCCCTTCCCCTCAATAACACCCTCTGGGATCCTGTTGGCACCGTCTCTCAACTAATTTAATCATCGTGCGTTTCGGAGCGAACAAACTGACCGATAACTCTGGTCCAGGAAGGCTGAAGGGAAATAAGTCCAAGAGGAAAGGTTAAAACAACTGTGGGCCTCAGGAGGTGTTGAAAACCCGCTCAGGTCTCTGACCCAATAAAGAGACTTTGTTTTCTATTCCGTGTAACAATGCCTCTACATTTTTTTAATGTCTATGCTGTTTCACAGTGAATTACGAGTGAAGTGCTTTGTGTGGATGCAGCGGGAGTCTAAAGGTGTCATGTGTGGTTGCAGGGATCGTTTGACAGGAAATGATGCCATTGGCACTACATACCTGAACCTGGCTAAGATAGCCTCCTCTGGTGGAGAGATTGAAGGTAGGAATTTGTTTTCAATAAAACCTTTTCAGTCCCTAATAGGTCTGGATCTTTTGTGATAACCCCGACATGAAAACCAACATTTTCACATTTGAAAAACCATTGTGACGCTGTCATTCCTGTTTGTTGACGACTTCTAAATGGTACTCGCATTGTCCTTTTTCTCCTGGAATAGAGGAACATGCGGAAAGTGGGGAAATGACGTCATACGAAGGTTCAATTGTGCTCTTTTCCCCCTCTGTGTTGCATGAGATGTACTGCGTTAATAAGCATGTTGTGCACGCTAATTTGATGAAGTCTTTTTGTGCACATCACTAATGAAGCTGTGCTGTGCGATAGTATCCAAGTGTCTAACCGTTTGTGTTGCCGTAGTGCCTGCCGCTCACTCACCCAGCATTCACTGTTTCCGCCTCCAGCTGTTCACCACCACCGCCTCAAATACCACAACACTGTACTAACGCCAAAGCTTCGCGTGGCTTCGCTCGAGTCTAACCTTAAAGAGATTTAAGTCCATCTCCATCTCTCCGCAGCGAACACGGGGCAGTCTGAAGTGGGCTTCCTGCCCGTCTTCGGGCCCTGCTATGTCAACCTGTACGGCAGCCCCAGAGAGTTCTCCGGCCTGCCAGACCCCTATCAGGATCTCAATTATGGCAAAGTACTGAATACATTCGTTCGTCTTTTCTAAAACTTGTGTTTCTTCTCACCGTTTTATCAGTGTCCTACAATCCCCGTCATCAGGTTTTCAACAGTTCCTATCAATGTCTTTGCAGGGAGAAGGCGTGGCGTACAGGGGCAGGGTCCTGGTGGAGCTGTCCACTAAGCTGGAGGGAAAAGCCGACAAAACGGTCGACAGTATCCAAAACGACGACATCCTGGTGGTGCAGGTATTGTGCCCATTTCATCCGCCCCGTGTGTAGTTCCTGATGAGTGTAGTTCCCTTTTTAACAGGAGTGTGGTTTCACACGTCCTTCTCTGATGGTAAATTGTTAAAAATGTGTTCTGTTTTCTTCTCTACATCAGAAGTACCAGCGGAGGAGGAAGTACAGTCTGTGTGCAGTCTTCCACAGCGCGTCCATGATACAGGAACCAGGAGAGCCAATCCAGTTTGAGGTCAGCATCGGCAACTACGGCAACAAATTGGACGCCACCTGCAAACCACTCTCCTCCACCACTCAGTATAGCTGTGCTGTATTTGATGGTGAGTGAGGAAGCTACTATCTGACGCCCTACCGACTCCGTTCACACAGTAAAGAGGCAAAACGGGAGGATTTAAAATTGGTTTGTCATTTTTCAAGGTAACCACTACTATTACCTGCCCTGGGCGAACACTAAGCCAGTGGTGGTGGTTCTCTCATGCTGGGAGGACATCGCCCACCGCCTGGACTCTGTCAACATCATCCTCTACATTGCTCACCGCCTGGTAACACTGCGTTATCCGCTGTAATACAAACAAATGTTAAGTTTATCATTCTTTGATAGGTTTGCAGCCTTTAAAGCACACTGTGTTGTCCTAATGTTTGTTATGCGTGTGTGTGTGTACATGCATCAATGTGAGAGTCAAGGAGGTTTAAGATGGGTGTGCCATCCTCACCCCTATTTTGTTTTTGTTGCAGCAATCCAACCTGGAGTTGTTTAAAACTGCCATCTTGGCTAAAGTCTCTGAAAACCAACTTACAGAGGTGTGGCTAAAGTTGCTCAATCAGCTAATTGAAGACCTGGAAAGGTAAATGGAGGATGTGGCGTTCCTTTCTGATGCTGCCTGCGCACCTTTTCAATGTAATAAAGTCAGATGAAGAGTGGTTGTAGACGTTAAAGAGTTTACTTGTTAATCATGTGTTTTAATCTCACTTAGTATTTTTTTTTTATTTTAAAAAATTGTCCCATTTTTGTCTCCGCTCTCCTCCAGTTGCCCAACGCCGGCGCTGGAGGGCCGCTCCAACCTGACATCCCTGGACATTCAAATCAAGAAGCTGCGAGACAGCGCGTTGGTCACCATCAAGGACGGAGCCAGACGCATGAGGGAGGAGGCCAGTATCATCAGTGACACCCTGCCAGACTTGGAGACCTGGGCGGACAAACTTAAACTACTGGCCGAGGAGGTATATGCACCACAGCAAGCCTGGACAAAGAGGGACCTAAAAATAATGGTTCCAAGCGGTGTATTGTTTTGCTCACCCATTATTCTGCATCGGTTCTCCCGTTTTTTTTTTGTTTTTTTTGTCCAGCCCCAGAACAGCATGCCTGACGTGATCATCTGGATGTTACGGGGTGAGAAGAGGGTGGCCTACAGTCGCATTCCTGCTCACCAAATCCTCCACTCCACACACAGCGAGCAGGCCTGTGGTCAGCACTGTGGCAAGACACAGACCGTCTTTTTACAGGTACACATAAAGTCAAGAAACACGTATGTAGTAATCTGTTGTATTAGATGTAGTCTCTTACAGATTGTAGTGTCCGTCTGCCATTTTTGTTATTTTGCTTTTACACTAAAAGGTACTGTAATTAATTTCTCTGATCTCATTTTTTGGTTTTGTTCCCTCCAGTACCCCATGGACAAGAACAAGGGCCTGAAGGTGCCGGTTCAGATTAGAGTCAACATGTGGCTCGGTCTGTCTGCACACGAGAAGAAGTTCAATTCCTACTCTGAGGGGACCTTCAGCGTGTTTGCTGAGATGGTACAGTGCTCCAACATGTTATGGTTGTAGTGTCTTTCATTTCTCACAATAGAAACATTGTGTTTTCTGTATTTGCAAAGCCCAAAAACAAATTTGAATACCACAGGGCGGCAGCCAGCCAGCAGTGAAGTCAGCATCTAATACTTAACATGTCATCCTTTGCGTTCCAGTACGAGAACCAGGCCGCGGTGTTTGGGAATTGGGGGACCACAGGACTAGTGGGGCGCTACAAGTACTCCGACGTAACGGGCAAACTGAAGCTGAAACGAGAGTACTTCATGCCTCCAAGAGGATGGGAATGGGAAGCAGAGTGGTTCATCGACCCAGAGAGAGCGTGAGTATAATTGTCGCTGACAATTTGGCATGTTTCCTCCTCTCTGGTTCTCAACACAAGGTGTCCACTCAATGGAGGCGTAATGTGCGTTCTTTCCAGTGAACACACAGTCTGTGGACTCAAGACGAGGAAGTGGGCGATGTCTGCGCGCCACTGTTTACATTCCTGTCATGCCTTAGACCATGATTTAATGACACAGTACCAGACTGTAGCAGCGAACTGGAAGTTATGTATAGTTACGTTTTAAAAAAAATGCAGATGATTTTATGAAAGTCCTGAGGGGACGTCTTTATATTGTTTTTATCTTATTATCTACGCCCATCATAAGTGATTCATTTCAATACATCCTCTAAAATGCATATGCAGCGCAACAAGAGGAACTCACACTTTGACAGCTTGATTTGAGGGAGAGAGAGTTGGAGACCGACCGACCGACCACTCCCAACTTATCACTCACACTGTTCAGTACTCCACGCCATGCTTCGGTGTGCCAGGATGTCTTTTTGTAATACTACCACTGGAGGGTGCCAAATATCACGTTGTGGCTCAGATTTTTGTAAAATATGTTAACATTTTTCACACACAAGTGGTACATATTATTGTGTGCTTGGATTTGTGTTTCAGTCTCTTAACCGAGGCAGACGCAGGACACACTGAATTTATGGACGAGGTGTACCAAAATGAGACTCGCTTCCCTGGTGGCAATTGGAAGCCGGCCTCAGAGCAATACACCGACGTGGTGAGAACTGCACGCTGACACGCTCATAATGTGCAGGGTGGCTAGAAATATCACACGAGCACACAAATGTGCATTGCCTACTCTTTCTCGTAGTTATTGAATTTGGTTAAAGTTCTATTTTTTACACTCTGCTTTCCTCCACATGCCCATGATGTAAGTTTGAGTAATCGTGGCGACCTATTTTTCTAGGAGAAGGCCAATAAATATGAAGAAAATAAATGACAAAAATGAAACCTGAGGTTTTTTTTGTTGCACAGAATGGAGAGAAGAGCCACAACCCTGAAGAGTTTGAGTTACCTCCAGGTTGGATGTTGGAGGAGAAGGAGTGGAGTGTGGATGACAACAGAGCTGTGGATGACGAAGGTGCAGGATTTACGTCAGCAGCTAATCTGTAGAGAGTGCTGTTCTTCACGCAGTTTGTGGACATGCAAGACATATTAATTCAGAAAGGAAAGAAACGACTAAATTGTGTTTCTCTCCTGGTTTTCCAGGTCTCTGATATTATTATGACCTAGCAAGGAGGCAAGAGTAAATCAAGTGAACTTGCATTGTGAAAACCATATGCTTCTGTGTCCAAACAGTAGTGGAACAAAGTAAAATAGTTTGTGCCTGTGTGTCTATGTTTGCACCTCCTCAGGGTGGGAGTATGGCATCACTATTCCCCCAAATGACAAGCCTCTGTCCTGGGTCCCTGCGGAGAAGGTGTACCACACCCACCGCAGGAGAAGGCTTGTTCGACGTCGCAAGAGAGCGGCACTCCCTGCAGGAGCCGCTGTGGAGGTCCGAACAGGGTCATGGGGCATTACTGATTCCATTTTTTTTTTTTTAAACAAAAACGTTTTAGCTACTTTTATCTCTTGGTTACAGAGGCAGGAAGAAGGGCACGCGGAGGGCTGGGAATTCTCGACTCTGATTGGCTTGAAGTTCCACAGAAAAGAGCGTTCTTTAGATACTCTCCGTCGCAGACGCTGGAGGCGAAAGATGGCACCAGAGAACCGGCTCGGAGCATCCGCCATCTTCAAACTGGAGGGAGCATTGGTGAGTAAAGACGAGAAAATGTATGGTTTCCAGACGCTTGTTTGGAGCAATATGTGGTTTCATAAAGATAGTTTGTCTCACTCAAATAGTTACAATGCAACACAAACTATGAGTCAGAGAGGAAAGGCCGGCATTAAAGCATGAACCGGATCTGAACTTATGTCACCAAATATTTACTTATGTATCAAACACATCTACAGCGCTATGGTGGAGGTTTTTATTTGGCAGTGTGTGACTCATAAACACATTAACGCTCTGAGACATCCGCTTTGGTTTACTCTTCTGGTTTACTCTCCTGCAGGGTATCGATACTGACGAGAAAGAGAAAGGATCCGATGCCAGCAAGCTGTTTGGTGCCAACACGCCCACTGTGTCCTGCTCCTTTGACAGTGAGTGATGCAGATAGTTCAACTGATGAATGATCATACACATACAAATGCATAAATGGATTTATTTCTCCTTTTTTTTAAAAAAAAAAAACATTTTTAACTTCCTCTCGACAGGATCACACTTGTACCATCTGCGTGTCTACGTCTTTCAGGCACAGAACTTGGCATCGATGGACAAAGATAGTTTTTCAGGTGAGATTCTACTCATTGCAGAAATGATGGATCTTAAAAGATGACCATTTAACATGTATGTTTTTTGTTCTTTGCAGATCCGTATGCACATGTCTCCTTCCTGCATGTTAGTAAGACAACAGAGAAGTTGCAGGCAACACTGAACCCGACCTGGGATCAAACTCTGATCTTCAATGATGTGGAGATCTTTGGAGACCCCCAGAAAGTTGCTCAGCACCCCCCTGAAGTTGTTCTGGAGTTCTACGACAATGACCAAGTGGTACATGGAGAAGCATTTGCAACTAAATATGTGGGGTGTCAGTACTTCAAGATGTAGCCTATAATACATTGAACTGTGGATTATTGCATATAGTTACTATTGTGGGGAACAAAGTGACACGTATTTCACTTAAACTTTGGGAACTATGAATGAAATTATTTAAAGCTAAAATGTCTGTTGGCCCTCTACTGGTCTTGATATTCAAAATAGACTTCAATGCTGGGAACTGTCTTTTCTTTTGTGTTGTTTCTTATGGAAACCTTTCCTCTAAACTGAAACTGTAATGTTTTTCTAAAAGTCTCTCAGCTCAAGCAGGCATGATGTTATCTTCTATCCAGGGAAAGGATGAGCTGCTGGGCCGCAGTGTTTGCGCACCACTGGTGAAGTTGAATCCAGGCATGGATCAGACGCCCAAACTGCTGTGGTACCCCATCATCCAGAAAGGTCAAAAGGCGGGGGAGGCACTGCTGGCAGCAGAACTCATCCTTAAAGACAAGGTTTGTCCTGAAAGTAATGGACAATTGGCCACTTTTTAGTATTTTAACACAAAGTCATGTTCTTCATACATTTGAGAGTATTAAATGAATACAAAAGTACTGGAAAAAAACAAAAGTTTGCATAATCCATACTCTGTCTTTACAGTCAGACGAGTCAGATCTTCCCCTTTTGCCCTCAATGAGAGCTGGAAACCTGTACATGGTGCCTCAGGGCATCCGGCCTGTGGTGCAGCTCACTGCTGTGGAGGTAACGTACAGCTTTTAGACACCGACCCGATGTATAATGTCTCTACCATCACCTCTGTGTGTGGGTCTGTTCAGATTCTTGCATGGGGCCTGAGGAACATGAAGCCGTTCCAGCTGGCCTCGGTGTCTTCACCCAGCCTGGTGGTGGAGTGTGGGGGGCAGAGGGTGGAGTCGGCTGTCATCAAGAACATGAAGAAGAGCCCCAACTTCCCCAGCTCTGTCCTCTTCATCAAAGTGGTAATTCTCGGGTAACACAAGCTGGGGTTGTGTGGAACTCAAACAAATGCTTGTCTAAAGTGACTACAGACGGCACATAATATCTGCCAACGTCAATAGCAGCATTATGATTAACTATGTTTATCTCTTGGGACTAAAATCCTGACGAGGAAAAAAGGCAAAGGGCTTTTAAACAAAACTGTAAACTTGTCTCTCTCAACTTCTATGCAGCTCCTTCCAAAGGAGGAGATGTACATGCCTCCCATTGTGCTGAAGGTGATTGACCACCGTCCATTTGGCAGGAAGCCTGTGGTTGGTCAATGCACCATCACCACTCTGGAGCAGTTCAGATGTGACCCCTATGTCATCACTGCAGAGGGAGCCATGTCTTCCAAAAGTAGGGAGTCGTACAAATCAATGCAAATTACTTCCACCTTATTAAATTCAGATGGAAAGCCTTGTTCTAATGTTTTCCTCACATTTTTTTTACAGTGGCTTTGATGGCTTCTCCTTCCAAACATCTTGCTATTAACATGGAGGAGACGAGACCACTGCTCGAAGTTCAGGTAATCTTCCTCTAAAACCTATCAACACTATATTTTTCTCACTAAATAATTATCATAAAAAACGTGTTTCCTCGTGTTTCCTCACTAAAAAGTGCATAATTTGGCTCGCTAGTCAAATTTGACGAGCTTGATTATTCTGGCTTACAGTTCATGTACAGCATGTCAGCTGCTCTCGACAAAATGGCCTCCCCTACCTCCCACTTTGTATGTATGGTAACTTATTATAGCTTTCTAATTTGCACTGCTGGGTACCAATGACACAGGAAGGCTGAGATCACTTAATCCACAGTGCCACGGCAGGCTCTACGAAGACTGCATAATAACATCACAAAGCCATTAATCAGATTGGACTTCATTTCACACTGTTTTAATGAGCACATTTGATCTCTCTCCTTTCTTCACAGCAAGGGTGCAACATGTAAATGGGCCCTGAAGCAGATTAGGCTCCCTGGCATACATTTTTGCATTAAAGTAGTTTTTGCTAAAAGTACAGTTTCTAATATTTTACTCCAAGCAAAAGTTAGACATTTTGAGAAATGTATTTCTTTAATTTCCGAGCAAGAGTTTAAAGAGATACTAGACCCTTTGATGATGTTATGCTAAATATGAGCCTCCTACCAGCAGCTGATTAGCTTAAAATAAAGAAAATAAATGGTTTACAGTTTAGTTTTTGTTGAAGCTCACTAATTGAATGTGTTAAATCAATTTATTTTCTACTCTTGAGTTGTTCCGCTTTGTTTGTCCGTTGAACAAACAAGATGTAACTTGTTATTAGTGAGCTTTAGACACGATGCTAGTGATGTTACCTCGTCAGAGACAAATGAGCCCATTGCATTAATATTGTATACCAGTGGCGGGCCGTGGATTAACTACCTACGCCTTCACTGTCTGAGTCAAAGGCCCAATCTCAATCTCCACCCTTACGGACTCACGGACTTTGAGACGCGCTACCGCGAAGTCCGTGAGGGCTTAGGAGTGTCCCATTCTCAAATTGTCGAGTGATTGAAGACTCTCTGGCAGACATTTTGAGTCCTTTATGAACCCTAACCCAGGTCAGCATTAGATACCAACTTTGCCTAAAGGAATTACCCACAGTTCATATGAATGTGACGTTAAACCCAATGGAAGAATGGAGATGTAAAAAAAAAAAAAAGAGAGGCACGTGGGCGTTTAGCGATTGGGATTGGGCCATAGTCCCCTCCCCTGCTAGTTAGCTCTTGAGCTAACTCAGACCTGCTTTTCCCTCGAGCTTCGGGTGGCCAAGCAGGGTGGGATGTGCCGTGGGGCTGAGGAGGACATCAGGTCCCACTGTTATACACCATGTGCACAGGGAAAGTCTGCAAGCTGCTGGTGCTTCTTCTTCTTAAAAAATGGTGGCTCCTAACGAACTTGATTAGGTGCATACCGCCACCTGCTGTTGCAGAGTGCTACTGCTGCTGAGGGTCCTTGTCTCTATGAGGAATCAGATATACAGATCCCTGCTAGCAGACCTCGCCATGTATTTTAAACCGCTGTCTATTCCATAGAGAAAATAGATGTGAATGGACGAGCGGTCTTAACCCAGCGGCCAGCAGCATGGAAGCAGCAGGCTGAAGCACAGCAACAGAGGGAGACAAGAGTTATGCAATGAGAAAATAAGCTTATAGGGAGAGAAAAAAAATATATATATGTGGTGTATTTGTAAAAAACAATTGCATTGTGAAATAGCTATAACAAAAATATATATTGTATATTTTTATATTATAAAAAAGCTTTAGCTTTGATACTGTGTAGGCCAGCAGAGAAGGCTTAGCAGGCCCTGACGGCCCCCCACTGTTGTATACATAACTCAAAGGCAGGTCCCATAATAAACTTGTGGTGCCATGTTGTAAGTCGAGGGACCGACGTGTTAGTGAGTCCCCTAGAGGCCCGGGGCCTTAACGCAGCTGCACGTTCTGCACAGCCCCTTTTGTTACGCCCTTGTTTTCCAACTTGCTGCCAATCGTTAAATTGCAACCTGGACCTCCTTATCAATCTTTCTTTGCTGTTTAACTTTCTTGTCAATATGTGTAGCCTATTGTATGTACTCGATGTACATCCTTTTTGCATATATGTTACAAGTATGTGTCTGTATTTTTATTTCTCTTTTTTTGTGTCACATCTTCGTTCCCCAAAGCTTGAAGAGAAGGTGAGAGTAAATGACTATGAATGATATTTCAGATTCTTTCATCAAATACATTTAACAAACTCACTCCCTAACTCACTCCCTAACTCACTCCCTAACTCACTCCCTAACTCACTCCCTAACTCACTCCCTAACTCACTCCCTAACTCACTCCCTAACTCACTCCCTAACTCACTCCCTAACGCACTCCCTAACGCACTCCCTAACTCACTTTCAAACTCACTCGCCCACAAACTCAATCACCCACGCTTTCACTCGCCCATATGAAGTTTCACAATGAGCAATTCTATATTCAGGAAAAAGAGACAGTCGATTGGTGGAGTAAATTCTACGCTTCAACTGGAGACCATCAGAAATGTGGCCCTTACCTCAAAAAAGGATATGACACCCTCAAAGTAAGTTGGCTTAATTTCTTCTTACACACAAGTCTTTCTACTTTGGTTTGTTGCATGTCTGTAATCCCCACCAAGTGTTGTAAATGACTTGACTTCATATGTGCATCATCAGGTGTATAAACACGAACTTGAGGACGTCCCAGAGTTTAAAGGGCTGACTGATTTCTGCTGCACCTTCAAACTGCAGCGGGGCAAGAATGAAAATGGGGACACTGACCCCTCTGTGGTTGGAGAGTTAAAGGTAGTTTGACACCATACAGAACAATAACACTAGATCAGAATCTATCCAAAATAAAGCTGCGAAACGAGCTGAATCTCCTCAGCTCAGGACGGTGCTTAAGCTTGTGTGTGTCTGTGTGTTCTTGTACCTGCAGGGCTCATTCAAGGTGTACGCTCTGCCAGACGACCCGGGTGTTACTCCCCCTCCCCGTCAGTTCAGAGAGCTGCCAGAGAGTAGACCTCAGGAGTGTCTGGTCAGGATTTATGTGGTCCGGGGCATAGACCTGCAGCCCAAAGACAATAATGGCCGAGTGAGAATGACATTGTATTTTAATTTGCAGGAATAAAAGCAACACGTTTCCACACACGTAGCGCAATCAGTTCTGCTTGAACTTGTGTTCTCTCTCTCCTGCTCAGTGTGATCCATACATAAAGATATCTCTGGGTAAGAACACGATTGATGACAGAGACAATTACATACCTAACACCACGGGCCCTGTGTTTGGAAGGTACTACTTTAAGCAATGATAAATGTATGTTAATATTACAGGCCATATTTCCTTGAACGGTTTATCAAACGTATATTTTTTGCTTTGCTTAGGATGTTTGAGATGGGATGTTTCCTGCCCCAGGACAAGGATCTGAAAATCTCCGTCTATGATTATGATCTCCTGAGCCGCGACGAGAAGGTCGGCGAGACAGTGATAGACCTGGAGAACCGCTCCCTGTCCCGATACAACTCCTACTGCGGCCTGCCTCAAAGCTACTGCATGTAAGGAAACACCTTGACGGGGAAAACTTCAGGTAACGTACCTAAAGACTTGCGTTCGTGATCTTTACTTATATTTCTGTTTTTTTATCTCAGTTCTGGTATCAACAAGTGGCGGGACCAGCTGAAGCCGTCAGAGGTCCTGGAACACCTGGCTCGTCTAAAAGGCCTGTCCAAACCCAGGACGGAGGACAACGGCACATCAATGGTCTTCAATGGCAAAGAATACACACTGGCTCAGTTTGGTAAGGTTTAAAATATAATTGTGTGTGTGTGTGACTCATCAGTAGAATGATTGTATTTACAACCATTCAACAAATTCACTTTAGTCATTTGTCATCACTCTATTGGTGATAGGACTTGCAACACTGTACACCAGTGGCTCAAGTTTTAGTGGCTCGCAGGTCACTTTCAGTTATTCAATCTCAGTAAAAATGAGCCAAAAGTTCGATGAACCTATTTATGAAAGTTGTATAATTGTTTGGCAGCCGACCTCATTCTCCAGTCCTGACCTAACGTATGAATCCGACACTCATTCAAGCAAAGAGCAGATACTTTGTGGCACGCTCCAACTACATCTACATTGTATCTGCTCAGGCTAAGCTGTAGTGGTTGACCCAACCATGAATGGGCAGCTTCATCTAAATTCCAGGGCATGATCGGTTGTCCACTAATTGTAATGACGTAATATAGATGCAATATATCAGCAAGCTAATATATCAGCAAGCTTCAAAGTATGTATCTGACAACAAGAAGCGTCTACAGCCACGCTAGCAGCTCCGAGGCTGTATTTTGGCACAACAATGCATTCACAATGACGACGCTAACATGTATGTTAACGTGCCAACGTTTGCTAGGTAGAACTAAACAAAGTATAGCCGAGGCTGGTGGAAATGTCATTAGTTTTAAGTATTTGGTCAACAACTAAAGTATTTAACTGATAATGAGAGGGGACGAAAGTCAGGATCTTAAAAGTTAGTATTCATTTTAAGGGGTACATGCATGTCTCGACCATATTTCTTGGCAATGGATCCAAAGTTGAAGAAATAATCACAAAAAACATGCCGGTTGTGCGAAAGTAAAAATCGCGGGATCACCAGGGTTGCTCGGTTTCATCCTTCACTTGACTAAAATATCTCAACGTAAAATGTTGTACTGTCTGGATCAAAGTGGATCAACAGACATTGCCGTCCTGAAAGCCATTAAATGTCACATTTATTGTCTCATTCTTTTCCCACATGTGATTTGACTAATTAAGCTGCGTCTTGTTTTCACGTCCAGAGAACAACAAGGAAATTCATGAGCACCTTGGTCCGGCCCGGGAACGCCTCTGTCTGCACGTGCTCAGAAAACAGGGACTTGTCCCTGAACATGTGGAGACCAGGACCCTTTACAGCTCCTTCCAGCCCAATGTCTCTCAGGTTAGAAGTCACAGCTCAAACATTTAGTCTCCGTCCACATTCACCCTCCTGCAGCCATTTAGTAAAACCTGAATGTGTTCATTTAGGGGCAGCTTCAGATGTGGGTGGATGTTTTCCCCAAAATCATCGGCGTCCCTGGACCTCCCTTTGACATCACGCCACGCAAGCCTAAGAAGTGAGTGCTGTGCGGCGATTCAGTGTGTCACATTAGAGGTCGCGGTGTTAATGCCTGCTGCTTTTGAATTGTCAGGTATATCCTGCGTGCAGTCATCTGGAACACCACAGACGTGACTTTGGATGAGGCCAGCATCACAGGAGAGCGCATGAGTGACATCTATGTCAAAGGGTAAGTCAAATGTTTGACTTTGTCAATTGCATTGGTGAAATATTAATTTGACACTTAAGCTATCGTATAGCTATACTGATGGTGGGTTAATGCCTTTTACTTTATTTAAATATATTGTGACTCTTTTTGCCCGTTCTTTAATGCTTTTTCTCATCGGCAGCAATTTCTAAAATCCCTTTTTTTTTTTTTTTTAGCTGATTTACATTTATTGTATTATAAAAGCAAATGTGTGTAGTCAAAGTTTATGTGGAACCAGTTGGAACAAGACAATGAATGAATGCTCACGACTGTTGTTCCCGCTGTCAGCTGGATGCCAGGCATGGAGGAGAACAAGCAGAAGACTGACGTCCACTACAGGTCTCTGGACGGAGATGGCAACTTTAACTGGAGGCTCGTCTTTGACTTTGAGTACCTGCCAGCTGAACAACTCTGCCTGGTTTCCAAGAAGGTGAGGCGTTTCTGAATTAATAAACAATTGGCTTCAAACCATGCTGTACAGATTTGAAAATACAGCCTATGTTGTTAAAATGGCAAATCTAAAACATGTTTTCCTGTTTTCTTTTCTTCAACAGGAGCAATTCTGGAGTCTTGACAAAACAGAGTTCAGGATTCCCCCCAAATTTATTGTCCAGATATGGGATAACGACAAATTCTCACTGGATGATTACCTTGGTGAGATGCTTCATTTCGAGTTAACCATTTAAAACTTATTTTTATTCTTTCTAGCTTCCCATTTGCAAACCCTGTCCCTTGATGGTATAATGCTCTGCAATCCCAGGCACTCTGGAGCTGGATCTGCGTAACCTGGTTGCTCCTGCAAAGACCCCAGAGAAGTGCTCTCTGAAGATGATGGAGGACTTGGAAATTGGAGCTCCACAAAAACCAGAGCAAGCCAAGTCTCTGTTTGCTCAGAAGTCAGTGAGAGGCTGGTGGCCGTGTTCTATTGAACAGGATGGACAGAAGGTCCTGGGCGTAAGTATGAATAGAAAGTACACACAAATATGGATGCTTTTTTATTTTTATTTTTTTTAGGTTAAGTGACTTGGTCAAACTATTTAGCAAACTAAACGGCAATGAAATGGATGAGAAGCAAAGTCGCTTAAAACCCAGCAGTAGACTCTTTGCAAGAATTAAGGATCATTGTTGGCTGAATACTGTTTTAGATCATTTAAAAGGAATGAAATAATTCCTGCTCCTGCATCTCAGCGTGGTTCTTATTGGTCAACTGGGTTTCCACAAATTAACACTCATTTCATATTCATTACGCCTGAAAAAGTTTGACTAGATTCTGCTTCATTTGAATATTCTGTACGTGCCCCCAGATCTTTGTCATTGCGTTGTTATACAGTATGTTGCTCACCATGTCTGCTCGTCTTGTGCTTGCAGGGAAAGGTGGAGATGACACTGGAGATTGTAGGTGAGGCAGAAGCAGATGAGAAACCTGCAGGAAAGGGCAGGGACGACCCCAACATGAACCCAAAACTGGACCCTCCCAAGTACGAACCCAGACTGGGACTGTGAAACTAAACTCTGCAAATTGAACCTATTAAAAATGTTTCCCAATCATGTTTCTTAACTACTCGTTAAAATGCTGTAAAATAAACAAGTGCAAAATGTCTTTAATTTTCCACAACCCTCAGCCGTCCAGAAACATCCTTCTTTTGGTTCACCAACCCATGCAAGACCATGAAGTTCATTGTGTGGAGAAGGTTCAGGTGCCTCTTTATCGGACTCATCCTCCTCACCATTGTGTTGCTCTTCATCGGCATCCTCTTGTACTCTTTACCGGTAAGGACAGATCATAATCTGACTTAATTTGGTCCAGCTGCTATAACTCAAAGTTCATGCAGTGGTTCCAAATACACACAAATGTTCACCATTATGTGGCAGGTGAGGATGTGATGCTGCGTGCGAATCAGTAATTTATGTTCTCTTTGGTCTTTTCCAGAACTATATCTCAATGAAGATCGTGAAACCTCTACAATAAACCTGGAGCAGTAGAACTGAAAAGTCTCAATTTCTACACGATCACACTACTGCCAAACAATCTCAATCTTTTTTGTACTACCTGATAGTATTTTATAAAGGTCTAAATGGGGATGGGGTGCTTGCACAATGCGATCATATTCTACCACTAACGCTACGCTGCTAAACTGTGATAGACTCTTGAGCAATACATTTGTGATGTTTCCAACACTACTTTTATCACACGCATGAAACTAGAACCCCCTGTACAGTTTAATCCCCACCGTTCTGTGATCGATTCGTAAGCGTGTTTATTTGGTGGTAAAACTGAGTGCAACAAATTCATCTCTTTGGGGGTTTTGAGGCTGCATTTAACGGTTATGTTGTATAATATCACACATTATTGTAAGGTGTTTTCACTAGGTGTTTTTGGCATTATAAATAATTACTATATGAAAAGTTTCCCCAAGGTAGCAATTATTACAATGTACAAAGGTTTTGTGTCTCGCCCTCTGCCAAAAACTAATTAAGGCTTCTGCTATGAACCCCGATGTTTACTGTGTCTGTCTTTGTATGTTACATTTTTGTAATTAAAATGACAACATTATTCAACTGGTGTTGTGTTCATTGTCTAATAAGTTGTGAACAATACAGCAAACAAAGTAGCAGCACTTAAACTGAGGTGCCTTGAGTCGGGCAATGACAGCCCCAAAATATGAAAACGACTTGAATGAAATTACAAAATCAAATTTGACAGACAAGTTTTAAATTAATAAAAATGGTACAGAACAATTTTAAAGTGCCAATAATATAGATTATCACAGAAATTAGCTTTCATTACTGCCGTTTTTAAATGTATTGTTTCTCTAAGAAATGTATTTGTAATAAAACATTGAGTTCATTCATCTGAGGTGAGATGTTTGCAGTGCTGCTGCAGGAAAGCCTCCACCTCCCCTCTCCGAGCCAGGCTGTTGGCTTTTCCTTGGAAACGTCCGTTTTTTCCTGCTCCCTTCCCTTGGAGCATCTCTAACACCCTGGGGAGAGCACATGGAAATCCTATAGTGCCATTCTAATTTAAGGCTAAATAAATGTGGTCGAGTCTCTTACCGCGGCCCCAACTCAGCCACTAGTCCACTGGGTCCAGCAAGTAGAAACAAAATGGGTCCCTTCTCCTCTCCAACAGTCAGGAAAACCAAAGTTTCCTAAGAGCAGATGAAACAAGGCTTAACAAAAACATTTAACAGCTAATACCAAGAAGTAAGCAGTCAGGTCAAAAACTTACCTCAGTGTTAATTTCCTTGGCAATAATATTCATAAACTCATTGTCACCCTCTTTTCTGTAGACAGAAAAAGACCATTTTTTTCTGAAATACTGATATCGCTGTACTCACAAACAAGCTCTCAACTTAAAAGTCTCTTACTTGTGGTAGCTGAAGAAGTTGCCTCTCTGGGGGTTGTCCTTAAAGTTCTGAGTGATGAGAGCAGCCATGTCTCGCAGCAGGCTCAGGTTAGTCTGCCAAGATATGTTCATGATAGTTAGGGTGTGTATGTGCAGAGTGTTATGCAGCAGCAAACGCATTATGTGACACAATGCTTGTCAAAATGGATACTCGAATCACATATAGAGAAGAAATCAAATGTTCACACTTTGTTTAGTAGTTTAACAGACTTCTGCAACTTCTCAACGTGATCAACGTGCTCCTCTGGTCCAGTTCTGTGAAACAAAGTAGATTTTTTTTCCCCCACTTAAAACTCCAAGAATGAGTTGACTTCATATCAGTGATATGTTGATGATTTAGACTTACTGCAGGAGCGACACCAGTGATCGCTCTGTGCTGTGGCTTTTCTCAGCATACTTCAAAACCCTGTTTCCTACCAGGAAGATCAGGTTGGTTTTGTTTTTCTTTCCTTTCTCAGTTGCCAGTAGCTTTATTACCTAAAATTCAGATAAAGAGAAATGTTACAATTATGACATGAACACACGTTTGAATTGTATATAATATGTAAACCTCAGAAGAGGACAACCTAAGTGCTTGTATGTCTGCATGCATGTGTGAAGTTATACCTGTAATTCACTGAGGTTAGACACATGAGTTCCACAGCACATGTTGGCATCAACGCCCTCGATATCAATGATCCGTATTGGCCACGCGAGGTCGTCTGGCAGCCCTCGACTCCTCACCTGTTAATATAAAATGAACACACATCTCATGTGACCAACTAAAGAAGTACAATATTTTTATAGACATAGTACATTTAAAAGAAGTGTTGAAACAATATAAAACCTGAATTAAATGCACAGAAGAGGACTGTACTTTAGCACCAGTAATATCAGTAAATGCACCTTTTCCACAGCAGGATCATCTATAGAGAGGAGCTGGACGGTGACGGGTATATGGACTCTGATCTTTTCGTTCAGGGCTTCCTCCAGAGCTTGAAGCTGGCCAGGCTTCACAGAGGGAGTGTCCAGTTCAATGTTGGCTCTCTGACGCCCCAGTTCCCTGAGAAACAAAAGCAAAACAGAGAAGAGAGGTAAATACACAAGTTTTTATGGTTACAGGGAAATGGCACAGTGCAGTGGTAATATACCAGGATGTGGTCTTGTATCCAAAAAGGTTTTCTGCCAAAGCTGATATCAAATGCTGACCTAAGAAACAGGAAGAAAACAATTGCAGCTTAGAGCAAGTGTGTTATATAAATATACAACAGTGCCTGGCGTTTGGTGTTAAGAAACTCACCTGAGTGTTGCTGCATGTGGTCAAACCTCCTCTCCCAGTCCACCTTCACCTGCACCTCCTGACCCACCTCCAGAGGTGAGGCCACAAAGTGTACGGCGTCAGGTCCCTGCCGAGTCACCCTCAAGACTGGGACATCTCCAATCAGCCCGTGGTCATCTGGCTGAAGGAGGACAACAGTCAAATGTAGTGTGGCTTTTTGATTACTTTACATTACTTCTGACACAAACAACGTGTAACTGAGTCACAAGAATATGTATTTACACATGCAGTGATCACTTGGTAGTAGTAAAGTCTTACTTGGCCGCCTCCTTCAGGAAACAAGATGGTGTCTTGGAGCTTTACATTGAAGCCCTTGAGAGTTTCTTTCTTTCCATTGACTTCATGTTTGAGCACAGCTGGGCAGCAGGATACTACAGAGGTAACAAACTAAAAGGAAAACAATGAGGACATGTAAACAACCGTGCAGGACGATCAGATGTCAGTCTGATTATACATCTTGACGTTGACGACAGCTATAAGTACACATTTAGCTGCAATGACGTTTTTACGTTACAACATTATGCAACTCAACAAAAACCAAACGTGCAATGCCCTAAAATAAATGTGACAGTAACGTGAGTTAGTGGGTAACGCGCTCGTGCTCGCATAGATAGACTGTACTCCTACTGTAGTTAGCAACCATGCTAATCATCTCAGCAGAAAATGAATGGTACATGTGGTGTTTTGCACGCTATTTAAAGTGCAGCGCTATTAAATTGTTATGAAACAGCTTCATACCTCTTTCATATAGCAGTCTCGTTGACACTGAAAAGCCATTCTGGGGGATATTTGAGGAAAGAGTCTACCTCGCACAAACGTGAAGCAAGTCAAACTAACACAGGACCCGGCTGTCAGCTCAGTACGGCAAGCAACATCGTCCAAACTTGGTGAGGCCGACTTTGGCTGGCTCCGTCTTGTTTCCTTTCCATCCGAAAGCTTTTTAGTACGCCATATACATGCACAATACAAAAGGGCGAAATACTAAGGAAATAGACTTGGCCAAGTGAGTCACCTTTGTCACGAGGTACATAAAATTTAATAAAATGCGCTCAACAGATATGATATAGGTTTGTTGTACAGCATGTGCTCGAACCTGCACCACCAAGAGTTACATAGAAGGCTAATTGTCTGCAGATATTTAAAGCAGGTAAAACATGTTGATGAAATAAAATAAAATATCTTGCTGATATTTCATTTATTTTGCAAAAGGCACTTTACACTTTTGTTCTGTTCATGTTTGTTTAAAGGAAGCTGGCATACTTATTCATGATTTAATGCCATCTTCTGGGGTTAGTGAATCAAAAAAACATGTTCTGCAATGCCCATCCCCATAATCCAGTATAACGCCTACTGGTGAGTGCCAAGTAACATACAATATGTGATCCCATGCGAACATATCATAATGACTTAAACACCCTGCTAGCTAAACATATTTTTTATTAAAATTGA